>NW_022630128.1:152691-160191 GCF_010909765.2 Amblyraja radiata | reverse complement strand
ATCCCCTCTCCACTCCCCCTCTCCTCCCCTCTCCACTCTCCCTCCCTCTCCTCCCCTCCACTCCCATCCACTCTCCCTCCCTCTCCACTCTGCCCCTTTCCTCTCCCCACCACCCTCTCCTCTGCTCTCCCCTCCAAGCTCCCCTCTCCTAACCATCCCGCTCTCATCTCCTCTCCTCTTTCCTCCACTCACATCTCCTCCCCTCTGCTCCCTTCTCATCTCCTCTGCAACCAACTCCCCTCCTCTCCTTCCCCTCCTCCCCTCTCCTGCTCTCTCTTCTCCTCTCATCTTCCCCTCTCCTCTTCCCATCTCTCCTATCCCATTCCCTCCACCCCTATCTTCACCTCTTCTCCTCTCCTCCCATCCCCTACCCTACCCTACCCTACCCTATCCTGTTCTCCCTTCTCCTTCCATTACATATTACATATTACAAAAAAACATATTTGTAATATGGTGGTGGCGAGAGATTGTCCCTTGTTCTCTCCTCTCCCCTCCCCTCTCATCCTCTCCTCTCCTCTCCCCTCCTCTGACCCCTCTACTCTCCCCTCCCTCTCCTCCCCTCATAATCACCGCATATCCTCCCCTCCCATCCCATCCTCTCTCCTCTCCTCCCTATCCCTCTTCTATCCTCTCCCCTCCTCCCCTTGCTCTCCTCTCCTCACCCTTCTTCTCTCCTCTCCCTCCTCCTCTCCTCTATCCCCCACTATCTCCCTCCCCTCAAATCCAGCACCAAAGATAATTGCAATATAGTGGAGGTGAGAGATTGTTCTCCACTACCCACCCACTCCTATACTCTCCACTCATCTCCTCTCACGCCTCCCCTCCCTTCGCCTCCCCTCATTCACTCACCTACTCCCTACATATCCTCTCTTCCCCTCTCCTCCTCTCCCCTCCTCTTTGCTCCCTCTCCCCTCTTCTCTCCCATCCTCTGTCCTCCACCTCTCCCCTCCCCTCCCCTCTCCTCTCATCTCCTCTCCAGCTCTCCACCCCTTCTTTCCTCTTCACGCTTCTCCTCCCCTCTTCACACCTCCTCCCCTCTCCCCTCCCCACTCCTCTCCTCTCCAGCTCTCCTCCCCTTCTTTCCTCTTCACGCTTCTCCTCCCCTCTTCACACCTCCCCTCCTCTCTCCTCCCATCTCTCCCCTCCCCTCAAAACCAGCACCAAAGATAATGGTAAAATGGATAGGTGAGAGATTGTCTCCTCTTCACTCCCCTCCCCTCTCCTCTTCACCCTTCCCCTCTTCTCTCCTCTCCTCCCTCCTCTCTGCTCCCCCTCAATCTCCCGCTCCCCTTCATTCACACAGAGAGTGGTGAATCTGTGGAATTATCTGCCACAGAATGTAGTTGAGGCCAGTTCATTGGCTATATTTAAGAGAGAGTTAGATGTGGCCCTTGTGGCTAAAGGGATCGGGGTATGGAGAGAAGGCAGGGATAATAATAATAATAATACATTTTATTTATGGGCGCCTTTCAAGAGTCTCAAGGACACCTTACAAAATTTTAGCAGGTAGAGGAAAAACATGTAAGGGGAATGAAATATATAGTAGACATGATAGTACACAAAGTAAGGACAGAATTCAATTCAAAACACAGTATGAGGCAATTAATGCACAGATGAAAAGGGAGGGGGACGTGGGGCTAAGGATAGGCAGAAGTGAAGAGATGGGTCTTGAGGCGAGACTGGAAGATGGTGAGGGACACGGAATCGCGGATCAGTTGGGGGAGGGAGTTCCAGAGCCTGGGAGCTGCCCTGGAGAAGGCTCTGTCCCCAAAACTGCGGAGGTTGGACGTGTTGGGATGGGATACTGAGTTGGATGATGAGCCATGATCATATCGAATGGCGGTGCAGGCTCGAAGGGCCAAATGGCCTACTCCTGCACCTATTTTCTATGTTTCTATGTTTCATCTCCCCCCCTCTCTCCTCTCTCCGTCTCTCCACTACTCCCCTCCTCTCTCCTTCCCTCTCTCTCCCCTCACAACTAGCACCAAAGATAATTGCAAAGTGGACTAGGTGAGAGATTGTCACCTCTCCTCTATCCTCTCCTCTCTTCTCATCTCCTCCCCTCACATTTCCTCCACATACCCTCCTCTCTCTCCCCCTTTCCTCTCTCCTCCTTTCCTCTCCTCTCCTCCCTGCTTCTTGTAAATCCTGGCCAAAATAAAGCAGATTCATACATTCAAAAGGCCTTTTAGCCATTTGTGTATAAGAAGCCGCAGGCTGCTAGCTGGTGCCAGGAAGTCTAGGTCCCAGATCAGTAGCTCAGATAAGGAAGGTCCAAGGATATTTATAATTGTTAGTATGTATGAGAATCTTGCAGAGGAACTCCATTGTATTGTAAATGCATGAATTTGATTGGATTGCTGCAAAGGGATTGTAAATAATGTAAATAATGTTGCAAGACAGTTACTCTGCTGTTTGCTGCTTGGCCAGAGTGTTAAAACCAAAGATCCTATAGCGGAGCAAGATAGGCCACTCCTCCAAAATCCAATGGACTGACGTGTAGTACGTGACGGAACGTCACGGCCGCCATTTGTTAATGCAACACGCGACTGTATGTAATCCACCCGCTGTGATCCAAAGCAAAGATTATAGAGCTCCTCTATAATCATTGATCCAAAGCAAAGATCCTCGAGTATCTTGTAGCGGGAACAGCCCCCTCCTTTGCGTAGTTTCCCTTGCATTGTATTGTGCAGTTTCCCTTGTATTGCTTTAACACACACTGCACAAAATTAAATTTAACGTATCTATATTTTATATATTTATATGAATGTGTGTCTGTGTGTGAGGCAAGTTAGAGATAATAAAGTTTATTCTCATGGATCAGAAGCAACTTTGATTTAAATAATCACTATTAATTCATTTGTCTTGTAAGATGATATACATAAACCATAAAGGCAATGATATATATAATTATATAGTAATAATAAATATATGCATATATATATATTTATACACACATATATATACACATACATATATACACACATACATCTATACACATACATACATACATACACACGTATACACATACATATGCACACATACAAATAAACGCATACATATGAATACATTTATGTGCATGCATACACACATATAAACATATATATACATACATATATACACACATATACATATACATGCATTTATACACATACATGCATATATACACATACATATATATTTATACATATGATCATTTTCCAACGATCAATAGATTTACGATCAGTTCCTGTGGATTGGAGGATAGCTAATGCTATCCCACTTTTCAAGATAGGAGCGTGAGAGAAAATGGGGAATTACAGACCAGTTAGTCCGACTTTGGTGGTGTGAAAGATGCTGGAGTCAATTATTAAAGAGGTAATAATGGGGCATTTGGATAACAGTAAAAGGATTAGTCCAAGTCAACATGGATTTATGATTTTACAATGCATTGAAACCTCTCCCATTTTTATGAGATGCATTCCTGGAATATGTAGGAAGTTTATTGTAACCTAGTGCCCTCGTGGATTAAGGGCGGCATGGTGGTGCTGCGGTAAAGTTGCTGCCTTACAGTGGGTGCTGTCTGTACGGAGTTCGTAGGTTCTCTCCGTGACTGAATGGGTGTTCTCCGAGATCTTCGGTTTCCTCCCACACTCCAAAGACATACAGGTTTGTAGGCTTGGTATAAGTGTAAATTGTCCCTAGTGTGTGTAGGATGGTGTTAGTGTGCGGGGTCGCTGGTCAAAGGTGGGCCAAAGGGCCTGTTTCCGCGCTGTATCTCTGTAAGAAATAGAAGCAAGGATAAGCCATCTAAGTTCACACCACCATCAGTAAGATTATTGTTGATCCTGCATCTCAACACCTTATTCCCACATTCTCTCCATTATCCTTCATCCTTTTCGTATTTGAAAAAAAATATCTCTCCTTTCAAGGACTCGACTTCCACCATCCCACGCGCTCAAGAATTCCAAGATTCCCAGCCCTTGAGTGAAGAAACTGCTCCTTGTATCATTACTAAATATCATGACCCATATTCTGAGACTTTGGCCCTCGTTCTAGATCACCAGACCAGCCGCAATCTCCACCCACGAGTCCAATCTAAACAGAGATAGACACAAAATGCTGGAGTAACTCAGTGGGTCAGGCAGCATCTCTGGAGAAAAGGAATAGGTGACGTTGCAGGTCGGAAGCCTTCTTCAGACTGCGTTCTGACACTTCTTCTTCTTGCGTATGGTGTGCGTAGGACAACTTGTACTATTTGATCTTATTTGACTGTGCACACCGGGTTGATTGGATTTGTCGAAACAGGGCGGACCACGTGAAGGTTGCAATCTCCCACCCCGCGTTCTGACACCAAAGAGCAAAATGTCCAACGTAGATACAATAATAAATATATCACCATTTGCATTAGTTTGTGCAGTTAACAAATCACAATTTCACACAATGTACATAAGACGGCAGTTATTTGACAAATACTCTGCAGTTCGGTGCAGGAGATCTTGTCGACGAGTATTCTGGACCCACTGTTGACATCTGAAATTACAGGAGATATCATTTAGGATTAACTAATAAGAAAAAAGATGATCATAACTACATGCCTGAACAATGGATGATATATCACTTAAATGCAATTGTTTTCAGTTGTGTGGAGAGACCTGTATGTTGAAGATGCTTTTTGCCTCTAATATGTCAATTTACCTTAAATGTAGAAGAGCTTATTAAAATCTTCTTACAAAGACCATTAAGTATTTTCTTTCTATCCTCTTTTGGACCCAAGGCATAGCAGAGCTGCCAACTCTCACGAAGAGGTAAGGGAGGGAGAGAGGGAAGGGAGGGAGAGAGGGAAGGGAGGGAGATCGAGAGAAGAGAGGGAGAGATAGAGAGATCGAGAGAAGAGAGGGAGAGAGAGATGGAGAGAAGAGAGAGGGAGAGAGAGATCGAGAGAAGAGAGGGAGAGAGAGAGAGATCGAGAGAAGAGAGGGAGAGAGATCTATCTCTCTCGCTCTTTTCTCTCTCTTTCTCTAGGAGCTTTCTTCTTGTTCTCTTTCTCCTTTTCTCTTTCTCTTCGCTCTTCTCTTTCTTTTTCTTTCTCCTTTGCTTTTCCTCTCCTTTTTCTCTTTCTCCTTTTTCTCTTTTCTCTTTCTCCTTTTCTCTTTCTCCTTTCTTTCTCCTTTTCTCTTTCTTCTCTCTTTTTTCTCTTTCTCCTTTTTCTCTTTCTCCTTTTTTCTCTTTCTCCTTTTTTCTCTTTCCCTTTTTTCTCTTTCTCCTTTTTTTCTCTTTCTCCTTTTTCTCTTTCTCCTTTTGTTACTCTTTTCTCATTTTCCCCTTTTTTTCTTTCTCGTTTTCCCCTTTTTTTTTCTCTTTCTCCTTTCTCCCTTTTTTCTCTTTCTCCTTTTTCTTTCTCTGTCTCTTTCTCCTATTCTCTTTCTCCTTTTTCTCTTTCTCCTTTTCCTCTTTCTCCTTTTTTCTCTTTTCTCCTTTTTTTCTCCCTTTTTTCCTTTTCTCCTTTTTCTCTTTCTCCTTTTTCTCTTTCTCCTTTTTTCTCTTTCTCTTTTTCTCTCCTTTCTCCTTTTCTCTTCTTTCTCTTTTTCTCTTTCTCCTTTTTCTCTCTTCTCCTTTTTCTTTCTCCTTTTTCTCTTTCTCCTTTTTCTCTTCTCCTTTTTTCTCTTTCTCCTCTTTTCTCTTTCTCCTTTTCCTCTTTCTCCTCCTTTTTCTTTTTTTCCTCTCTCTCCTCCTTTTCCTCTTTCTCCTTTTTTCCTTTTCCTTCTTTTTCTCTTTCTCCTTTTTCTCTTTCTCCTCTGTTCTCATGTCTCCTTGTTCTCTCTTTCTCCTTTTCCCCTTTTTTCTCTTTCCGTTTCCCTCTCTCCCTTCTCCCTTATAACGTGCAGCAGTCCCATTCCGACCAAAGATTATAGAGCAGATCTCCTCTCGTACCTTTGATTGTGGCCGCCACCACCGAACCCCCTGGCCCACCATTGCACCCAGAGATGATAGAGCAGAGTTGTATAATATTTGATTGCACCCTTCTTCACGGCGGGCTTGTGATCTTTGCTTGTGATGTCTCGACAAATCGAGGGACATAACGGGTAGCAGCCGCCGCGTTCTCGGACTTGAATCTGAGCTCGAAAAATCTTGTGGTGGTCACTGGGCCTAATGTGTCCCGCGGGCCATATTTTGGAGACCAATCCCCTACAAGAACAAAACCAAAAACGTACAGAAGTGTTAAAATTGTCTTTATTATAGTGGTAAGTAAAGATCTATTAAAAATAAGTTTACTAACTTTCTAATGTACCGACAAACCTAGTTTCCCAATGGCCATTGATGGGAGAACAGAAAATAACATTTTCACCACAGAATATCGACAAAAAATAATAATAATATTTTCTTACCTTTCTTTTTTATCGGGGAACCTAAAGAATGACAGGTCTGGTCGTTTAGATTTACGATTAGAACAATTGATAGCGGAGCAGTGAGATGAAGATTTACATGAGGACGCCATGACAGTGTGGTGGAAGCCCAAAAAAATGCTCAATAAAATGGCGTCGACAATCACACACGTCATACTACGCGTTTTTCGAGGAGTGGTCAATCTTGCTCCTCTATGATCTTTGGTTTTGACATCCATCTGATGTAAAATCAGGTTTTCCTGTGCTGCTTTTTGCATCATCACGCTGATACTGGTCAGGTTAGCAGTAGGAGAAAATGTCTCCTCATAGTCTACACCCAATTTTTGACTGTATCCTTTGGCTACATACCGTGCCTTGTATTTATCAGATCCATCCTCATTGTTCTTGATTGCATATACCCATCTACCCCCCACTGCTTTCTTACCCTCAGGCAAGTTGGTTAGGGTAAATGTGTCATTTTCTCTCAGCGACTGCATTTCCTCATGCATTGCGTTAACCCATTCCTTTGAGTTAGTTGAGGTTACAGCTTCCCTGAATGTTAGGGGGATGTTACACATCAATCTGTAGCAATAATCTATGTTAATCATTACATGATCATCACTCGCCTTGCCAGTTACATATTCACTTAAGTAACCTGGTTTCTTCCTCAATCTAGAAGGGTAACGTGCAGGCTCATGCTTGGTTTCACCTGTCTGTGCTTGGCTATTCACCTCAGGCCTAGTTACTGGATCTTGGCCCTGAGTATGTCCTGGACTCTCATCAGTATTTTTTCTCATCCTACTGGCCCTATTCTGCACCTCAAAGTCATCGTCACCGGGGGTCATGTCAGTCTGTGTCTGCCGCTCTACAATTATTTTGGTCACAAATTTCACCAGTCTGTGCTTCTTTACTTTCCCATTGTCAGGATAGTAAATCATGTAAGCTGGGCTATTCTTGTCGTACCCGACAAAGATTCCCTTCTCACACTTTGAGTCCAGTTTTCTCTTGTTCTGTTCATAGGCATAACACTCTGACCCAAACTTTTGCATCCTAGACAGGTTGGGCCGTTTTCTTGTCAGCATCAAGTAAGGCGTCTGCTTTGTGCACTTGTTAAAGCATCTGTTCCTCACTACAG
>NW_022630128.1:97691-147691 GCF_010909765.2 Amblyraja radiata | reverse complement strand
CCCTCTCCTCACCATCCAGCTCTCATCTCCTCTCCTCTTTCCTCCACTCACATCTCCTCCCCTCTGCTCCCTTCTCATCTCCTCTGCAACCAACTCCCCTCCTCTCCTTCCCCTCCTCCCCTCTCCTGCTCTCTCTTCTCCTCTCATCTTCCCCTCTCCTCTTCCCATCTCTCCTATCCCATCCCCTCCACCCCTATCTTCTCCTCTTCTCCTCTCCTCCCATCCCCACCCCTCCCCTACCCTCTCCTCTCCTATCCTGTTCTCTCTTCTCCTTCCATTACATATTACATATTACAAAAAAACATATTTGTAATATGGTGGTGGCGAGAGATTGTCGCCTTTTTCTCTCCTCTCCCCTCCCCTCTCATCCCCTCCTCTCCTCTCCCCTCTACTCTCCCCTCCCTCTCCTCCCCTCATATTCGCCGCATATCCTCCCCTCCCATCCCATCCTCTCTCCTCTCCTCCCTACCCCTCTTCTATCCTCTCCCCTCCTCCCCTTGCTCTCCTCTCCTCACCCTTCTTCTCTCCTCTCCCCTCCTCCTCTCCTCTACCCCCCCCCCCCCACTATCTCCCTCCCCTCAAATCCAGCACCAAAGATAATTGCAATATAGTGGAGGTGAGAGATTGTTCTCCACTACCCACCCACTCCTATACTCTCCACTCATCTCCTCTCACGCCTCCCCTCCCCTCATTCACTCACCCTCCCCACATATCCTTTCTTCCCCTCTCCTCCTCTCCCCTCCTCTTTGCTCCCTCTCCCCTCTTCTCTCCCATCCTCTCTCCTCCACCTCTCCCCTCCCCTCCCCTCTCCACTCCTCTCATCTCCTCTCCAGCTCTCCACCCCTTCTTTCCTCTTCACGCTTCTCCTCCCCTATTCACACCTCCCCTCCTCTCTCCTCCCCACTCCTCTCCTCTCATCTCCTCTCCAGCTCTCCTCCCCTTCTTTCCTCTTCACGCTTCTCCTCCCCTCTTCACACCTCCCCTCCTCTCTCCTCCCATCTCTCCCCTCCCCACAAAACCAGCACCAAAGATAATGGCAAAATGGATAGGTGAGAGATTGTCTCCTCTTCACTCCCCTCCCCACTTCACCCTTCCCCTCTTCTCTCCTCTCCTCCCTCCTCTCTGCTCCCCCTCAATCTCCCGCTCCCCTTCATTCACACAGAGAGTGGTGAATCTGTGGAATTCTCTGCCACAGAATGTAGTTGAGGCCAGTTCATTGGCTATATTTAAGAGAGAGTTAGATGTGGCCCTTGTGGCTAAAGGGATCGGGGTATGGAGAGAAGGCAGGGATAATAATAATAATAATAATACATTTTATTTATGGGCGCCTTTCAAGAGTCTCAAGGACACCTTACAAAATTTTAGCAGGTAGAGGAAAAACATGTAAGGGGAATGAAATATATAGTAGACATGATAGTACACAAAGTAAAGACAGAATTCAATTCAAAACACAGTATGAGGCAATTAATGCACAGATGAAAAGGGAGGGGGACGTGGGGCTAAGGATAGGCAGAAGTGAAGAGATGGGTCTTGAGGCGAGACTGGAAGATGGTGAGGGACACGGAATTGCGGATCAGTTGGGGGAGGGAGTTCCAGAGCCTGGGAGCTGCCCTGGAGAAGGCTCTGTCCCCAAAACTGCGGAGGTTGGACGTGTTGGGATGGGATACTGAGTTGGATGATGAGCCATGATCATATCGAATGGCGGTGCAGGCTCGAAGGGCCAAATGGCCTACTCCTGCACCTATTTTCTATGTTTCTATGTTTCATCTCCCCCCCTCTCTCCTCTCTCCGTCTCTCCACTACTCCCCTCCTCTCTCCTTCCCTCTCTCTCCCCTCACAACTAGCACCAAAGATAATTGCAAAGTGGACTAGGTGAGAGATTGTCTCCTCTCCTCTATTCTCATCTCCTCCTCTCACATTTCCTCCACATACCCTCCTCTCTCTCCTCCTTTCCTCTCCTCCTTTCCTCACCTCTCCTCCCTGCTTCTTGTAAATCCTGGCCAAAATAAAGCAGATTCATGCATTCAAAAGGCCTTTTAGCCATTTGTGTATAAGAAGCCGCAGGCTGCTAGCTGGTGCCAGGAAGTCTAGGTCCCAGATCAGTAGCTCAGATAAGGAAGGTCCAAGGATATTTATAATTGTTAGTATGTAGGAGAATCTTGCAGAGGAACTCCATTGTATTGTAAATGCATTAATTTGATTGGATTGCTGCAAAGGGATTGTAAATAATGTAAATAATGTTGCAAGACAGTTACTCTGCTGTTTGCTGCTTGACCAGAGTGTTAAAACCAAAGATCCTATAGCAGAGCAAGATAGACCACTCCTCCAAAATCCAATGGACTGACGTGTAGTACGTTACGGAACGTCATGGCCGCCATTTGTTAATGCAACACGCGACTGTATGTAATCCACCCGCTGTGATCCAAAGCAAAGATTATGGAGCTCCTCTATAATTGATCCAAAGCAAAGATCCTCGAGTATCTTGTAGCGGGAACAGCCCCCTCCTTTGCGTAGTTTCCCTTGCATTGTATTGTGCAGTTTCCCTTGTATTGCTTTAACACACACTGCACAAAATTAAATTTAACATATCTATGTTTTATATATTTATATGAATGTGTGTCTGTGTGTGAGGCAAGTTAGAGATAATAAAGTTTATTCTCATGGATCAGAAGCAACTTTGATTTAAATCATCACTATTAATTCATTTGTCTTGTAAGATGATATACATAAACCATAAAGGCAATGATATATATAATTATATAGTAATAATAAATATATGCAGATATATATATATATATATATATATATATATATATATATACACATAAATATATATGCACACATACATACACACGTATACACATACATATGCACACATACATATGGATACATTTATATGCATACATACACACATATATAAACATATATACATACATATATACACACATATACATATACATACATATATACACACATACATGCATATATACACATACATATATATTTATACGCATGATCATTTTCCAACGATCAATAGATTTACGATCAGTTCCTGTGGATTGGAGGATAGCTAATGCTATCCCACTTTTCAAGATAGGAGCGTGAGAGAAAATGGGGAATTACAGACCAGTTAGTCCGACTTTGGTCGTGTGAAAGATGCTGAAGTCAATTATTAAAGAGGTAATAATGGGGCATTTGGATAACAGTAAAAGGATTAGTCCAAGTCAACATGGATTTATGATTTTACAATGCATTGAAACCTCTCCCATTTTTATGAGATGCATTCCTGGGATATGTAGGAAGTTTATTGTAACCTAGTGCCCTCGTGGATTAAGGGCGGCATGGTGGTGCAGCGGTAAAGTTGCTGCCTTACAGTGGGTGCTGTCTGTACGGAGTTCGTAGGTTCTCTCCGTGACTGAATGGGTGTTCTCCGAGAACTTCGGTTTCCTCCCACACTCCAAAGACATACAGGTTTGTAGGCTTGGTATAAGTGTAAATTGTCCCCAGTGTGTGTAGGATGGTGTTAGTGTGCGGGGATCGCTGGTCAAAGGTGGGCCAAAGGGCCTGTTTCCGCGCTGTATCTCTGTAAGAAATAGAAGCAAGGATAAGCCATCTAAGTTCACACCACCATCAGTAAGATTATTGTTGATCCTGCACCTCAACACCTTATTCCCACATTCTCTCCATTATCCTTCATCCTTTTCGTATTTGAAAAAAAATATCTCTCCTTTCAAGGACTCGACTTCCACCATCTCACGCGATCAAGAATTCCAAGATTCCCAGCCCTTGAGTGAAGAAACTGCTCCTTGTATCATTACTAAATATCATGACCCATATTCTGAGACTTTGGCCCTCGTTCTAGATCACCAGACCAGCCGCAATCTCCACCCACGAGTCCAATCTAAACAGAGATAGACACAAAATGCTGGAGTAACTCAGTGGGTCAGGCAGCATCTCTGGAGAAAAGGAATAGGTGACGTTGCAGGTCGGAAGCCTTCTTCAGACTGCGTTCTGACACTTCTCCTTCTTCTTCTTCTTCTTGCATATGGCGTGCACAGCCTAAAGTTGTAGGACAACTTGTTCTATTTGATCTTATTTGACTGTGCACACCGGGTTGATTGCATTTGTCGAAACAGGGCGGACCACGTGAAGGTTGCAATCTCCCACCCCGCGTTCTGACACCAAAGAGCAAAATGTCCAACGTAGATACAATAATAAATATATCGCCATTTGCATTAGTTTTGTGCAGTTAACAAATCACAATTTCACACAATGTACATAAGACGGCAGTTATTTGACAAATACTCTGCAGTTCGGTGCAGGAGATCTTGTCGACGAGTATTCTGGACCCACTGTTGACATCTGAAATTACAGGAGATATCATTTAGGATTAACTAATAAGAAAAAAGATGATCATAACTACATGCCTGAACAATGGATGATATATCACTTAAATGCAATTGTTTTCAGTTGTGTGGAGAGACCTGTATATTGAAGATGCTTTTTGCCTCTAATATGTCAATTTATCTTAAATGTAGAAGAGCTTATTAAAATCTTCTTACAAAGACCATTAAGCATTTTCTTTCTATCCTCTTTTGGACCCAAGGCATAGCAGAGCTGCCAACTCTCACGAAGAGGTAAGGGACGGAGAGAGGGAAGGGAGGGAGAGAGGGAAGGGAGGGAGAGAGGGAGAATAGAGGGAGAGAGAGAGAGATCAAGAGAAGAGAGGGAGAGAGAGATGGAGAGAAGAGAGGGGAGAGAGAGATCGAGAGAAGAGAGGGAGAGAGAGAGAGATCGAGAGAAGAGAGAAGACCAGGGTCATTCAAAGACGGTCACCAAGGATACCTCAGGCAGGTTGGTGCCAAGGAAGTGCCCATCTTGGCTCGGGAAGGTGTGATCTCAGGAGGGATACAATGTGGTGAACTTATTGAACTGGTTAGACCACTCGGGAAGAGAGAGGGGAGGGAGTGAAGCTAGAAGTGACTTAAAATGAAGAATTCAACGTTCATGTCGCTGAGTTGTAAGCTGCCCAAGCGAACTATCAGCAATATCGCCACTTTTATGTTGTTACACCAAATTATGTTCCGTTATACTCTTCTCAGCGGAATACAAACAGAAACTAAATCTGACGTAGACACCAAATGCTGGAGTAGCTCAGCGGGACAGGCAGCATCTATGGAGAGAAGGAATGGGTGACGTTTCAGTCGAGACCCTTCTTGACTGCCTGTCCCACTGAGTTACTGCAGCATTTTGTGTGTCTAATCTTCGATTCAACCCGCATCTGCAGTTCATTCCTACACACTAAATGTGACTGCTTGTCCTGCTGTCTTCCACAGGTGACTTATGGATCATTGACTACACATCATTACTCTACTTGTCTGACAACAAGATTGATTTTGGAGGTGGAAAATGTGTGTTCGTTGATGAGCTTGTTAACAGATCTGTGGAGCCGCGAATAGGTATGAATTTCACTTACCATTTACCCCCATTCCTTGTTAGGTTTATGAGTGTCACAGGCACCAAGGTCGAGTGACAAAGCTTTGTTTTGTATGCTGTCCACACAGATCCGATACGTCGTTAGTTAATACTATCACATCAAGTCAGGTGCAGTAAAAAGAGCAAAGTGGAAGATTACAGTGTAGAATATAGTTTCTCAGCATTGTAGCATCAGTTCCACGGACAGTCCTGTATCTGTAATGGAGTAGGGATAATCAGATAGTATTCCTAGCTGATGGTTTAGGGGGTTGTTTAAGAAGGAACTGCAGATGCTGATGAGAGCGATAGACAGAGTTGACGTAGATAAGCTTTTCCCCACTGAGAGTAGGGAAGATTCAACAAGGGGACATGACTTGAGAATTAAGGGACAGACGTTTAGAGGTAACATGAGGGGGAACTTCTTTACTCAGAGTGGTAGCTGTGTGGAATTAGACTTCCAGTGAGGTGTTGGAGGCAGGTTCGATTTTGTCATTTAAAATAATTGGACAGTTATATGGACGGGAAAGGAATGGAGGGTTTATGATCTGAGCGCAGGTAGATGGGACTAGGGGAGAATACGTTTTCGGCATAGACTAGAAGGTCGGGGATGGCCTATTTTCTGTGCTGTAATTGTTATATGGTTATATGGTTATGCTGGAAATTGATGGTAGACAAAATGCTGGATAAACTCAGCGGGTGAGGCACCTTCTATGGAGGGAAGGTCCTGAAGAAGGGTTTCAACCCGAACGTTGCCCATTTTCCTTTGCTCCATAGATGCTGCGTCACCTGCTGAATTGCCTCCATCATTTTTGTCCACCTTATGGTTTAGGGGGTTAGGTTCATTATTGGAGTACAGTGAACAAGCTTCGTTTTGCATGCTATCCAAGCAGAACAGATACCATGGGGTCGAGGGGAGTCGCACCGTAGCCTAGTTTATGGAAGGACCGTTCGGAAGCCTGACAACAGTGCCATTGAACCTGGTGGTGCGTGCCTGCCTGTGAGTTTCTGTATCTTCTCCCTGCATTCCTTTCTCTGCAGGGGGAAGCACAA
Organism: Amblyraja radiata; assembly: GCF_010909765.2. Taxonomy (NCBI): domain Eukaryota; kingdom Metazoa; phylum Chordata; class Chondrichthyes; order Rajiformes; family Rajidae; genus Amblyraja; species Amblyraja radiata. Next base: position 141,166 of record NW_022630128.1, on the reverse strand, counting down.
ATAATCGGGTGAGATAGGTCTTTGATTCTGTTGGCTGCATTTCCAAGGCAGCATAAAGTGTGTATGGAGTCAATGGTGGGGAGACCAGTCTGTGTGATAGACTAATGATCATAATTTTCATTTGCATCATTTTCTTCAATTGTTCCCCTGGAGAATTGCAATGCAATAAGCATATAACCATATAACAATGACAGCACGGAAACAGGCCATCTCGACCCTTCTAGTCCATGCCGAACACGTATTCTCCCCTAGTCCCATATACCTGCGCTCAGACCATAACCCTCCATTGCTTTCCCGTCCATATAACTATCCAATTTATTTTTAAATGATAACATTGAACCTGCCTCCACTACCTTCACTGGAAGCTCATTCCACATAGCTACCACTCTCTGAGTAAAGAAGTTCCCCCTCATGTTACCCCTAAACTTCTGTCCCTTAATTCTCAAGTCATGTCCCCTTGTTTGAATCTTCCCTACTCTCAGTGGGAAAAGCTTATCCACGTCAACTCTGTCTACCCCTCTCATCATTTTAAATACATTTATCAAGTCCCCCTTAACCTTCTGCGCTCCAAAGAATAAAGCCCTAACTTGTTCAACCTTTCTCTGTAACTTAGTTGCTGAAACCCAGGCAATATTCTAGTAAATCTCCTCTGTACTCTCTCTATTTTGTTGACATCCTTCCTATAATTAGGCGACCAAAATTGTACACCATACTCCAGAATTGGCCTCACCAATGCCTTGTACACTTTTAACATTACATCCCAACTTCTATACTCAATGCTCTGATTCATACAGGCTAGCACACCAAAAGCTTTCTTTATCACCCTATCTACATGAGATTCCACTTACAGGGAACTGTGCACAGTTATTCCCATATCCCTCTGTTCAACTGCATTCTTTAATTCCCTACCATTTACCATGTACGTCCTATTTTGATTTGTCCTGCCAAGATGCACTGTTTCGCAAATCATATGCCCGCAACTATTGGCGTTGCAGCGCGCTCTAGATGAGAGTGTAAACTGGCTCATCAGCGCAACTCAACATTGCTGCAGAATCAGTTGCTGCCCAACATTTATTACCCAACAGAAATAACCAAACCTGGCTATCTATTGCCACTGCCGAGTTGCCCACACAGTGAATTAGTGATGAACCCTGCAATAATACTGACGTTAATACCTCGTGTGGAGAAACGTGCATATATTGGACCATTAGTCATTGAGTCACACAGCAGGGAAATAGGTCGAGAAACAGTCTGTGTGTATGCTGTCCAATTATTAAATCCCATCTACCAGCACTTAGTCTGCAGAATATTATGCCCTGGCACTATCTTTTTTAAGGAAGGCGAAACTTACCTTCGACTCGGGGCAGAGACAGAATTCGCGACGGATCCGTCGCATCAAGTGGCTCTCAAAGGTGAATAATGATCAGATCATCCATTCTGTGCACTTCGTCAGAACAACAAATGAATGTATTGACTCAGACATCGAGACTTCTGCGAGGCCGATGCAGGATCGATATTGAGAGAATTACAGCCCGCATGTGGATGGTCACATTAGGATCATCGTTCGGAATACGAATTCACCTTGGAGTGACTGAAGTCAGAAGTAGACTATTCTCGCAGATATATCTGAACCTACAGCATTATCTACCCCAGAAACAAGCATGACCATTAATGAAATGTAAACAGGGTTGGGGCGAAGGTATTTGTGGCAAATAGGGAAATCAACATTGTTGAGACCTGAGTGGAAATGAATATGGAATCAAAAACAGTTTGCAATTATGATATTGAATTGTCAAACAGACTTGATCTTGGCATTGTGCGTGTGACCGTGTGTACCTGTGTCTGCTGGGAGAAGAATGGTTGTTATCTCCAAACCACGGGACCACGGAATCTGTTCTCCCTCTGTCACTGCTTCCATGGCTCCTATTCCCACGGACCTCAGTCAGTGAGGATAGGGGACAGCATCTCCTCCATAATCACTCTCGACATCGGTGGCCTGCAAGGATGCGTTCTTGGTCTCCAACTATACTCCCTGTACACTCTCGACTGTAGGGACACATTTGGCTTTAATTACATCTACAGGTTTGTTCACAACCCTATTGTGCTGGGTCACATGGAGAATAATGACAATATGGAGTACAGGAGGTAGATAGAGAAGTAAGATACATGGTGCCAGGACAATAATGTTTCCCTCAATGTCAACAGGACGATGAAGTTAGTTATTGACTTCAGGAAGCATGGTGCAGGACATGCCCAATCTGCATCAATGGTGCTGAAGTGGAAATGGTTGACAGCTCCCGCTTTGTGTTAATACTATCAAAGGTCTGTCGTGGATCATAGATGCAATAATCCAGAAGGCGCACTAACCCCTTTATACCCCGATGTGACAGATAAATGTCGGCATGTCTCCAGTGACTCTTCCAAACTTCGATAGATGCAGCACGGACAGCATAATGTACGGCATCATTGTTATGAGAAAAGCTCAGCTTGAGAACGCAAGCAATTGCAGAGATTTATAGATGTAGCCAAGTCCATCACACAGACCAGACTTCACACCAGTGATTCCATCTACACTTTACGCTGCCTCGGAAAATCAACCAATATCATCAAAGGCCTGCTTCACCTCGACCATTCCTTGTTCTCCCTGCTCCAGTCCGCAGGAACTGCACACACGTGAAAGCGCGCACCAACTAGTAGCTTCTTCCCGTCCGTTATCGGGATTATTAATGGTCCTTCCATAAACTATGGTGCTGTTGGATTCACATGTCCCCATTGAGGACATTGGACCTAGTCTCTGGAGCTGATACGCTACATTGCTGAAACTATATTCTGTACACTGTATCTTCTCCTTTGCTCTATCAGTTATACGTGAGTTTGAAATGATTGTACCTATGCATGGAATATCTGGTTGCCTGGATAACATGCAAAACACAGTTTATTTCCCACTCTATCTCGGTATATTTCACAATAATAATCCTAATCCTAAATCTGTTCCTGAAACCTAATGTGCCTCGGATCTTAATTGTTTACAACTCCGCCAAGCCAGTGGGAGGTCTCAAAGGTGAGATAAGTATTGCATCATCTGTCGCTCTAGCTGTACACTTCAGAACAGGTAATTAATAATTTCTGCATCAGCTTGAATGAATATTTTGTGTTTATACAAAAAGCTCGAATTCTACAAATGTGAATGTCCGTTTCTCAGGACAAAGATAGACCGGAATTACGCAATGCGCTTTGCGCAGATGTTGTTCATTCTTACACATTTACGGAGAAATCAGGGTTTGATGAAAATCTAGAACGAAATTCAGCATGATATTCCGTATCTCTAATTACAGTCTACATTCAGTTTCTTCATATTTGCTCTATCTATTGTACAAGTTTGAGTTGTTTGCATCTACATATGATATATGTGAAACGTTTGGATAGCATGCAATACAACGATTTACACTGTACCCACGTATCCATAACAGTCATAGACAACACCAAAGCTGGCCAAACATAATGATCTGAGGTGAGTAACAACCTTGACCAGTTATGGTCAAGGTTGGGACTATGACGGAGACTGGAGACGATGACGATTGTGGACCATGTTGATAAACAAGAGAAGGTGATGATTGGTTTTAAACAACAGATGAACTGTTGGACAAGAAGGCGACTAGAGTGGATAGGATGAATAAATTGCTGATAATGTTCAGGAGACTGAAGTAATTGCCGAGCTTCTGAGACAGAGAATGAAGACAGGATGTACTCAGAAGAATATACCCTTTAATAAAGGAGTGAGAGAGAAAACGGGGGATTACAGACCAGTTAGTCTAACATCGGTATTGGGGAAACTGCTAGAATCAGTTATTAAAGGTGGGACAGCAGCACATTGGAAAGTGGTGAAATCATTCGACAGTCAGCATGGATTTATGAAAGGTAAATCATGTCTGACGAATCTGATAGAATTTTTCGAGGATGTAACTAGTACAGTGGATAAGGGAGAACCAGAGGGTGTGTTATATCTGGACTTTCAGAAGGCGTTCGATAAGGTCCCACATAAGAGATTGGTATCCAAACTTAATGCACACGGAATTGGGGGTTCGGTATTGATGTGGATAGAGAACTGTCTGGCAGAGGGTAGGAATAAACGGGTCCTTTTCACAATGGCAGGCAGTGATTAGTGGGGTACCGCAAGGCTTGGTGATGGGACCCCAGCTATTTACAAGATATATTAATGATTTGGACGAGGGAATTGAATGCAACATCTCCAAGATTGCGGATGACACGAAGCTGGGTGGGGGGGGGGGCAGTGTTAGCTGTGAGGTGGATGCTAGGAGGGTGCAAGGTGACTTGGATAGGCTGGGTGAGTGGGCAAATGCATGGCAGATGCAGTATAATGTTGATAATTGAGAGGTTATACTCTTTGGTGGCAAAAACATAAAAGTAGACTATTATCTGAATGGTGGCCGATTAGGAAAAGGGGAGATGCAACGAGACCTGGGTGTCCTGGTACACCAGTCATTAAAGTAGGCATGCAGGTGCAGCAGGCAGTGAAGAAAGCGAATGGTATGTTAGCATTCATTGCAAAAGGATTTGAGTATAGGAGCAGGGAGGTTCTACCGTAGTTGTACAGGGTCTTGGTGAGACCACACCTGGAGTATGGCGTACAGTTTTGGTCTCCTAATCTGAGGAAATAAACTCTTGCCATAGAGGGAGTACAGAGAAGGTTCACCAGACTGATTCCTGGGATGCCAGGACTTTCATATGAAGAAAGACTGGATAGACTCGGCTTGAACTCGCTTGCATTTAGAAGATTGAGGGTGGATCTTATACAAACTTACAACAATCTTAAGTGGTTGGACAGGCTAGATGCAGGAAGATTGTTCCCGATGTTGGGGAAGTCCAGAACAAGGGGTCACAGTTTAAGGATAAGGGGGAAATCTTTTAGGACCAAGATGAGAAAAACATTTTTTCCACACAGAGAGTGGTGAATCTGTGGAATTCTCTGCCACAGAAGGTAGTTGAGGTCAGTTCATTCTCTACATTTAAGAAGCAGTTAGATGTGGTCCTTGTGGCTAAAGGGATCAGGGGGTATGGAGAGACGGCAGGTACAGGATACTGAGTTGGATGATCAGCCATGATCATATTGAATGGCGGTGCAAGCTCGAAGGGCCGAATGGCCTACTCCTGCACCTATTTTCTATGTTTCTATTGTTCTAAGAGACAGGGAGGCATACAATGTGCAAAGAGGCCATTCCACCCGGTTTGCCCCTGCTGAGCAACAAGCATAATCCGCTCTAGGCACAGCTATCAGATTAAGGGAATGCCCCTCCAAACCCAACCTATCTATATACATCTCTAAATGTTTCTTAAACATTGTCATAGCACCTGCCTCGTCTATCTCATCAGCAGCTCGATCTTCACACCTACCATGCTCTGTTTAAATAATTTGTCGCTCAGGTTCCTATTCAATCTCTCACCCCTCACCTTGAAACTTGCCCTCTGGTTTAATCCCTGACTCTGTTTAAAAGTCTGTGCATATAACCTATTTAGTCCTCTCATGATCTTGTACACCTCTATAATATCACCCCTCATCCTCCTGCGCTCCATTACATCAAGTCCAAGCCTCCTCAACCTCTCCACACAGCTCAGGCACTCGAGTTCTTTCTACATCCTAGTCATCCTCTTCTCTACACTTCAAGGCTTGACACCATCTTTCCTCCAACATGATGACCAAAACTGAACACCATACTCTGTGAGGCCTCACCAATATCTTCTCGAACTGCAATATGACCTCCCGACATCTATATTCAACACTGGTTGGTGCTGGCCAATGCGCCAAAAGCCTTGACCACACATACTACATGTGACGCCACTTTCAAGGAGCTATGTACCTGCACTGTTGGATTCCTCTCCACTACAACACTTACCAGAGACCTGCAATACACTCTACAAGTCATGCGTTGGTGTGATGTCTGTAAATTCAAAGCTTCACTATTCTCTACATTCAACACCATCAACAATTGCTCAACCCACCTGTTCACATGATCAAGGTCCTGCTTTTATTCTGAACAACTTTCATCGCCATCCACCATATCACCACCCTTAGTGACATCAGCAGACTTCCAAATTATATTTTGTATGTTCTCATCAAAATCATTGATATAGATGACAAACAGCACCGAAACCTGAAGTGTATAAGAATCACAGAATCATAGAAAATAGGTGCAGGAGTAGGACATTTGGCCATTCTAGCCAGCGCCGCCATTCAATATGATCATGTTTAATCATCCAAAAATCTGTACCCAGTTCTCCCCATATCCTTTGATTCCGTTAACCCTAAGATCTTCCAAATTGGAGACATGCTGAATTTCCTCATCCTGTTGGTGTGCTTTATTGGCTGTCGCTTCAAGATGACCAGTCCATGACAAGGCATTGGTAATATTAATGCCAAGCATCTTCAAGTTGTCAAACATTTCCACTTTGGCCCCATTGATACAGATTAAAGGCAGGGTACTCTATCCAGATTCCTGAACACAATAACTAGAGCCTTCGTGTTGCTGGCATTGGGTGAGTGAGTGATCTCCTGACACCCACCGTGTTGCTGGCATTGGGTGAGTGAGTGATCTCCTGACACCCACCGTGTTGCTGGCATTGAGTGAGTGAGTGATCTCCTGACACCCACCGTGTTGCTGGCATTGGGTGAGAGAGTGATCTCCTGACACCCACCGTGTTGCTGGCATTGGGTGAGAGAGTGATCTCCTGACACCCACCGTGTTGCTGACATTGGGTGAGAGAGTGATCTCCTGACACCCACCGTGTTGCTGGCATTGGGTGAGAGAGTGATCTCCTGACACCCACCTTGTTGCTAAGCTCGCCGTCTTCCTCTTGTGTTCCGTCTAGTCCTTGTTCATGATCCGCCCACCACAGAGTTGTCACCAGCAGACTTGTAGATGTGGTTAAAGCCGCATTTGGCGCACAGTCCTGAGTGTATCGTGAGGAGTGTAGTGAACTGCATCCGAGCCAGTTGCTCTCCACAGATTCACTCTCAGGATGGCCGATCTCACGCCTGTCGCAGTAACCGTTGGTACAGGTACACCCGAGACTGAAGTAGCGGGAGTCATTCCTCCAGACATTCTGTTCAAAGCGGGCGGAAAATGCGGGAATCCGTCTCATTACTTCGTGTCTCCAGCTTGGACCGTAATTCAATCTTGGCATCCTTAATGGCCCTGCGACGGCAATTGATAGATTTCCTGTGCTGCACGGCATAGTTTGACTTTATCGCTGTAGACTTGGTTCGGCACGTTGTCGCAGCGGTAGAGTTGATGCCTTACAGCGCCAGGGACCCGGGTTCGATCCTGACTACGGATGCTGTCCGTACGGAGAATGTACATTCTCCCCGTGACCTGCGTGAAGGTTATCCGTGCGCCCCGGTTTCCTCCCCCACTCCAAATGCGTACACGTGTGTAAGTTAATTGGTTTGATATCATTGTAAATTGTCCCCAGTGTACATCGGATAATGTTCATGTACGGGGATCGCAGGTCAGCGCTGACTCTGTGGGCCGAAGGGCCTGTTTCCGGGCTGTATCTCTAATCTAAACGATAGTAAACTTGGGCTTCACCTGGAAGTGGAGCTCACGGTTCACCCATGGTTTCCGTTTGGTGAATAAACATATCGCATTATGTAGTCCATAGTCATCTCCATACTTGCTGATGGAGTCTGTGATAACGATGGCATATTAATAACCATATAACCATATAGCAATTACAGCACGGAAACAGGCCATCTTCATCCAGCTTAGTTGCAGCGTCCATGACTATGGATGTGATGTGGTAAAAAAAACTGGAAGGCAGATTACTATCTATATGGCGTCAAGTTGGGAAAAGGGGAAGTACAACGGGATCTGGGGGTCCTTGTACATCATTCAATGAAAGTAAGCATGCAGCTACAGCAGGCAGTGAAGAAAGCGAATGACATGTTGGCATTTATAACAAGAGGAATCGAATATAGGAGCATAGAGGTCCTTCTACAATTGTACAGGGCCCTAGTGAGACCACACCTGGAGTATTGTGTGCAGTTTTGGTCCCTTAATTTGTGGAAGGACATTCTTGCTATCGAGGGAGCCCAGCGGAGGTTTACGGTTAATTCCCGTGATGGCAGGACTGTCATATGCTGGGAGAATGGAGCGTCTGAGCTTGTACACTCTGGAGTTTAGAAGGACGAAAGGTGATCTTATTGAAACATGTAAGATTGTTAAGGGTTTGGTCACACTAGAGGCAGGAAACTTGTTCCCGATGTTGGGGATTCCAGAACCAGGGGCCACAGTTTAATAATAAGGTGTGAGCCCTTTTAAACGGAGAGGAGGAAACATTTTTTTCTCACAGAGAGTGGTGAGTCTATGGAATTTTCTGCCTCAGTGGGCGGAGGAGGCTGGTTCTCTGGATACTTCCAAGAGAGAGCTAGATAGGGCTCTTAAAAATAGCGGAGTCAGGGGATATGGGGAAAAGGCAGGAACGGGGCATTGATTGTGGATGTTCAGCCATGATCACGTTCTTGGTTACTTGGTCCTCCAAAATATTCCAACTGGAATTTAAACTGGAGATGGTGAATGGCGGTGCTGGCTCGAAGGACCGAATGGCCCACTCCTGCACCTATTTTCTATGTTTCTACGATTGTATTGTAATAGTCGCCACGCTTCTGCCGCCAACGTGTATTTAAATTGTCAACGTTATTTTTGGTGCAGTGTTTTATCTTGGCCTTGTCCTGGCAGCGGCACTCGGACTGTGTTGTAGGTGTTGAACTGGCCTGTGTCCTTGTGTGTATTAACCAGCGTCTGCAGTTCTTTGTTCCCAGCATCTGGTAATGTGCTGTGCTGTTCCCTGCTCTCTTTGTTCTGCAGCTCGCTGTATAACTCGCTTTGCTACACAACAAGAGCGGTATAACTCGCTCTGTTGTGATCCCAGGTTTATTCCGCTCCCGCCCACAACGCTCTAGCTGAGGCGGCCGTTGCCAATAGAGACGGGGAGATGCTGGGAGATATGCTGTAGGTTTCCTTTGTGTGGAAATCAGGCTGCGGTGTAGTTTACCTGCTGCTGCAAGTCCCGCCCAAAGCATCGATTGCCATTGAGACTGCGGCACACTGATTCACAGTCCGGAGCGGTGACAATGTGTCCGCGACTTATTGCCCAGTGTGTGGGCAGTGATGGTTTGTGGAGATGCCCCACTAGATATACTTGTGTCCGTTGTATCGCTGTTCCTCCGGAACTCACAGACGACTGAGTCCCTTTGTTCTCCCCTCTGTGGCCGACGTCTGGGCTCCGGGGACTCGGGCTAGAAGGCACAATGTTGATCTGCTATCGCTCGTTTTATCTTGGACGAAGCTCACTGCGAATTCCCTGGTTTTTAATTTCATATTCATCATTTTTACTGGCGATTGGACGATGGTTCCGTTGCCTCGGCTGATGGATACTTGTTGTGTTGAGGGTCTGAGTCTCGGGCTACAGGAGACAACGAGAATCCCCCGTCAATCTCCCTGGAACACTGGTCGGAATCGCCACAGTTGGTCGGACAACTGAAGCAGAAACGCGTTTGTTGAGGTAAGGGTTTGAACGGGAACAACGGCGGGTAATTGGTGGTTGGTTGCTGAGACAGCAGATGAGCAAATGTTGCTTTTATTTGTGTCTGGAGATACCGCAGATGCTGGTTTAAACCGAAGGGAAACACTAAAATGTGGAATAACTCAGCGGGTTAGGCATCATCTCTGGGGAAATATCTGGTGATATTTAGCCTCGGACCCTTCTTCACACTGAGCGTCCGGGGTGTGGCGAACAAGACATCAAGGCGGCACGAGGAAAAATGATAAAATCGCAAAAAATGCGAAAACAAGGAAATAACATCATCTCCCTCTGACCCACCCTCTTCCGCTTGCTCCTCCCATCCCTCTGCCACCTCTCCCTCCATCTCTGCCCCTTCATTACTCTGCCCCTCCCTCTTCCCCCTCTCCCTCTCACTCTGCCCCGCCCTCTGCCCCTCCATCGCCCGCTTCCACAATCCTTCTCTCTACTCCACCCTCCCGCTCCCTGCTCCCTTTCGACTCCCCCTCTCCGTTCTGCCCTCACCCACCTCCTCCGCCCCACCCCCTCCCTGTCTACCTACCACACCCACTCACCCTCTCATTCCCTCCCAGACTCCTTCTCCCCCTCCCCTGCACATCTTCCACTCCACCTCTTTTCCTTTCTTTTTCTCCCTCTAAACCCTCCCACGCCCCATCTGGCTCTCCCATCGACTATTCCCATCCCCTTTCTCTACCCCTCCATTACCCATCCCATTTCTCTCCCCTCCTCCTTATCCCCATTCTCCTTCCGCTGTCTCCTTGTCCTTCATCGCCTTCCTACCCACCCCTCCCATTCCTCCACCCTCTCGCTCATCCCCACCCCCCCGCCTTCCTCATCCCCTTCCGCCCTTATACGCCCCCTCCCCTTCTCCACCTTCCCCATCTCCCTCCGCACTCTAACCCCCTTCCCCACACCCACCCGATTCTCCACTCGCCGCCTTCCCCTTCCTCACCCACTTCCTCATTCCCCACCATTTTCCTCTGAGCCACCCACTTCCTCCCGCCCGCCCACTTCCTTTAATCCCATCGACCTCCCTCTCACCTCCCCGTCATCTCGCCCCGCCCCCTCTCATTTAACCCCCCTCTCCATTTATCCCCCATTACCCCTCCCAGCCCCTTCCCCTTCCCTTCCTCTCCTTCTCTCGTCCTTCATCTACCGGCCCCTCGCCTTCCTCGTCCCCCTTCCTATCTCCCCCTCCACCTCTCTCCCCCCTCTCGCCCCCACCATCTCACCCCTTCCCCTAACTCCCCTCCCTCTTCCCCAACATCACCCCCTCCTCCTCTTCTTCTTTGCCTCCCTCTCACTCTCTCCTCCTCCTCCCCTCGCTCCCCCTCCCCTTCCACCATTTCCGGTCCCCCTCCCTCTTCTCCCGTTCTCTTTTAACGCCGTTCCTCAACTCACTCCCCCTCCCACTTCTACCCCCCTTTCCTCTCCACCTTCACTTTCCTCTCCTCATCCCCGTTCCTCTTCCCCTTCCTCTACGCCTTCCCTCCCTCCCCATACACTCCTCTCCTACCTTCTCGCCCCCTTCCTCTCCCCTCCTCCTCTCCCCCTTCCCTCCCACCTCCTCTTCCCCTCCTCCCCCACCTCCGCTCCCCCACCCCCCCTCCTCTCCCCTCCTCCCTCCCTCCTCACCCACCTCCTCTCCACCTCCTCTCCCCTCCACTCCCCCTCCTCGCCCCCTCCTCTCCCCCTCCTCTCCCTCTCCGTCCTTCCTCTCTCCCTCTCCTCTCCCCATTGTTATCCCTCTCCTCCGCTCTCCTCTCACCCTCCTCTCTCCCCCCTCAACGCCCAACTCCTCTCCAACCTACTTCTCCCCTCCTCTCCCCTCCTCTCACTTCCTCTCACCCTACTCCCTCCCCCTCTCACGCCATCCTCCCCTTCTTCTCCCCCTCCGCTCAACCTCAACCCCCCTCAACTCCCTCCTCTCTCGCATTCAGCCCCCTCCTCTCGCCCCTTTCTCTTCCCCCTCTCCCCTCCTCTCTTACTCCTCGCTCCCTTTCTCTCTCCCCTTCTTCTCTCTCCAGCCTCTCGCCTCCTCTTACTTTCCTCTCTCCCACCCTCTCATCCTCCTCTCTCCCCCTCTACCCCCCTCTTCGCCCTCCTCTCGCCCTCTTCTCTCCCCTTCCTCTCCCCCTCCTCTCTCTTCCTCTCGCTCCTACCTCTCACCCCCACTCTCCCCTTCCTCTCATCCCTCTTCTCATCCTCTCCCTCCTCTCCCGCTCCTTTCTCCCCCTCCTCTCACATTCCTCTCGCCCCTCTCTCCCCTCTCTCTCGCCACTCCCCCTCCTCGCTCCCACTCTTCCCTTTCCCATCTCCCTTCCCTCCTCTTCCCCTCCTTTATCTCCCCTCTCTCCCCCACTCTCCTCCCTCTCTCCCCTCTCTCCACCACTCTCCCCCCTCCCTCCCATTCCTCTCCCCATTCTCTCTCCCCCCTCTATCCCCACTTTCTTCCCTTTCTCTCCCTCCTCTCCACCTACTCTCCCCTTTCCTCTCTCCCCCCTCTCCCCTCCTGTATCCCCCCAGCCCCCCTCCTCATTCCCTTCTCTCTCTTCATCCTCGCCCCCTCCTCGCCCACCTGTCCCCCTCCTCTCCCACTCCCTACCCCATTCTTTTCCTCCTCACTCCCTCCTCTCTCCCCATCCTCGATACCCCCTCTGTCCCCCTCATCTACCACTTCCTCTCGCCCCTTCTTCCCACTTTCCTCTCTCCATCTTAACCCCTCCTCTCCCACCTCCTGCTCCACCTTCCCCTCCCTCGACACCTCCTACTTACTCATCCCCTCTCCTGTCATCTCCCTCTCATACCTCACCACCTCTGTCCTCCCCTCATCCTCTCTCTCCCCTTTCACCTTCCCGTACTCACCCAATCTTGTTGCCACCCCCTCCACCCCTCACCCCTTGTTCCCTCTTCCCCCTTCCCCCTCACCCCTCTCCACCTCACCATCCCGTTCTCCGTTTCCCGCCCACCCATGCCCCCCCCCGCACAGTCCCCACCTGCCTCTGCACATCCCCCTCTCCCTCTCCTCCTACCACCATCCCTCCCTCATTATTCCCTCTGAAGCTCCCATTAACTGTCCCCCTCCTTACCCCCTCGCCCCACTTCCTCTCCCCTTCCCCCTTCCTCTCCTCCCGCATCCTCTCCCCACCATCTCTTCTCCTTCCCCTTCCTCTTCCCTCACATTTATCCAAACCCAAACCCCCTTCCACCACCTCCTCCTTTCTTCACCTGCCTACCCCCTTCTCTCCCCAATCTTCTCCACACACCTCTCCCCCTTTTAGCCCCTCCCACCTTCACTCACCATCCGCTCCACTACTCTCATCCTCCTCTCCCCATACTCTCCCCTCCTCTCAATCTCCTTTACCTCCTCATTGACCACTCCTTACCCCGTCTCTACCTCCCCCAGCCTTACCTCCACCTCCCCCAGGCCCACCCCGGCCCCACCCACTACCCACCGTCTCCCTCATTACACTCTCCCCCTTCCTCTCCCTCCTCGCCCCCTCCCCCTCCTAGAAACATAGAAACATAGAAATTAGGTGCAGGAGTAGGCCATTCGGCCCTTCAAGCCTGCACCGCCATTCAATATGATCATGGCTGATCATCCACTCAGTATCCCGTACCTGCCTTCTCTCCATACCCTCTGATCCCCTTAGCCACAAGGGCCACATCTAACTCCCTCTTAAATATAGCCAATGAACTGGCCTCGACTACCCTCTGTGGCAGGGAGTTCCAGAGATTCACCACTCTCTGTGTGAAAAAAGTTCTTCTCATCTCGGTTTTAAAGGATTTCCCCCTTATCCTTAAGCTGTGACCCCTTGTCCTGGACTTCCCCAACATCGGGAGCAATCTTCCTGCATCTAGCCTGTCCAACCCCATAAGAATTTTGTAAGTTTCTATAAGATCCCCTCTCAATCTCCTAAATTCTAGAGAGTATAAACCAAGTCTATCCAGTCTTTCTTCATAAGACAGTCCTGACATCCCAGGAATCAGTCTGGTGAACCTTCTCTGCACTCCCTCTATGGCAATAATGTCCTTCCTCAGATTTGGAGACCAAAACTGTACGCAATACTCCAGGTGTGGTCTCACCAAGACCCTGTACAACTGCAGTAGAACCTCCCTGCTCCTATACTCAAATCCTTTTGCTATGAAAGCTAACATACCATTCGCTTTCTTCACTGCCTGCTGCACCTGCATGCCCACTTTCAATGACTGGTGTACCATGACACCCAGGTCTCGCTGCATCTCCCCTTTTCCTAGTCTGCCACCATTTAGATAATAGTCTAATATTCCTCTTCCCCGTCATTTCCCTCCTCACGACTCCTCTCACCATCCTCTTCTCCGCCTCCCCTCCTCACGACTCCTCTCCCCTGCCTCTCTCCTTCCACTCCACCCTCCTCTCCTCCTCCTCTCCCCGTCCTCCCCCCTCTCGACTCCTCTCACCCTCCTCCCCCCTCCTCTCTCTCCCCTCCTCCCCTTCCTCTCCCCACCGTCTCCTCCTCTCTCCCCGCTCTCTCCTCCTCACCCCCTCCTCTCCCCTCCTCTCCCCCACCTCTCTCCCCCTCCTCTCCCCCTTCTCTCCCCATCCTTTTCCCTCCTCTCCTTCCTCTTCCCCCTCCTTTCACCCATCCTCTCCCCTACACTCCCCCTCCTCTCCCCTCCTCTCATCCTCTCCCCCTCCTCTCCCCACCGTCTCCTACTCTCTGCCCGCTCTCTCCTCCTCACCCCCTCCTCTCCCCTCCTCTCCCCCTCCTCTCACCCCCTCCTTGCCCCCTTCTCTCCCCCACCTTTTCCCTCCTCTCCTTCATCTTCCCCCTCCTTTCAACCATCCTCTCCCCTCCACACCCCCTCCTCTCCCCTCCATTCCTTCCTCTCCCCCCTCCTTTCCCCATCCTTTCCCCTCCACTCCTCCTCTCCCCTCCTCCCCCGCCTACCCTTCCTCTCCCCTTCCTCTCCACATCATCTCCCCGCTTCTACCGTCTCCCCCCGACCCCCCTCCTTCCTCTCCCCTCCTACCGCAACAAATCTGCCATTTTCTCAACCACCTCTCCCCTTTGACCTCCCCGCACTCGCCCCTTCTATATTCCCCTCTCCACCCCTCACACCCGTTCCCTCTGCCCCTCCCTTTCCCCCCTTCTTCTTCGCTCTCCTATCCTCCTCCCTCATCACACCCACTGGTGCTCCCATTGACTTCCCACCCTCCCGCATCCTCGTCCCACCACTGCCACACCTTCCTCTACCACTCACTCTAACCTTCACCTCTTCTCCTGATGCACCCTTCCTCTCGCCCTCCACTCCCCCCCTCCTCCCCCCTCTCTCCTTCATCACCCACTCCCCTATCCTTCTCTTTCCCCCACTCCCCCTGCTCTTCCTCCTACTATCCCCCTGCCCTTCCCCCTCCTTCCCTCTCCAACCCCCTCTCCCCACCATCTCTTCTCCTTCCTGGATAGACTGGATAGACTTGGTTTATACTCTCTAGAATTTAGGAGATTGAGAGGGGATCTTATAGAAACTTATAAAATTCTTAAGGGGTTGGACAGGCTAGATGCAGGAAGATTGCTCCCGATGTTGGGGGAGTCCAGGACAAGGGGTCACAGCTTAAGGATAAGGGGGAAATCCTTTAAAAACGAGATGAGAAGAACTTTTTTCACACAGAGAGTGGTGAATCTCTGGAACTCTCTGCCACAGAGGGTAGTCGAGGCCAGTTCATTGGCTATATTTAAGAGGGAGTTAGATGTGGCCCTTGTGGCTAAGGGGATCAGAGGGTATGGAGAGAAGGCAGGTACGGGATACTTAGTTGGATGATCAGCCATGATCATATTGAATGGCGGTGCAGGCTCGAAGGGCCGAATGGCCTACTCCTGCACCTAATTTCTATGTTTCTATGTTTCCCCTCCCTCTTCCTCTCCCCTCACATTTATCCAAACCCAATCACCCTTCCATCTCCTCCTCCTTTCTTCACCTGCCTACCCCCTTCTCTCCCCAATCTTCTCCACACACAACTCTCCCCCTTTTACCACCTCCCACCTTCACTCACCATCCGCTCCACTACTCTCATCCTCCTCTCCCCATACTCTCCCCTCCTCTCAATCTCCTTTACCTCCTCATTGACCACTCCTTACCCCGTCTCTACCTCCCCCAGCCTTAACTCCACCTCCCCCAGGCCCACCCCGGCCCCACCCACTACCCACCGTCTCCCCCATTACACTCACCCCCCTCATCCCCCCTCCTCGCCCCCTCACCCCTCCTCTTCCCCGTCAACCCCCCTCCTCACGACTCCTCTCACAATCCTCTTCTCCGTCCCACCCCCTCCTCTCGACTCCTCTCCCCTGTGTCTCCCCTTCCAATCCACCCTCCTCTCCTCCTCCTCCTCTCCCCGTCCTCCCCACTCCTCTCGACTCCTCTCACCATCCTCTCCCCTCCTCTCTCTCCCCTCCTCACCCTCCTTTACCACCGTCTCCTCTTCTCTCCCCGCTTCTCCTCCTCACCCCCTCCTCTCTCCACCTCTCCCCCTCCTCTCTCCCCTTCCTTGCCCCATTCTCTCCCCCTCCTTTTCCCTCCTCTCCTTCCTCTGCCCCCTCCTTTCACTTATCCTCTCCGCTCCACACCCTCTCCTCTCCGTCCTCTTCCCCCTCCTTTTCCCATCCTTTCCCCTCCACCCCTCCCCCCCGCCTCCCCTTACTCTCCCCTTCCTCACCCCTTCCTCTCCACATCATCTCCCCGCTTCTACCGTCACCCCCGACCGCCCTCCTTCCGCTCCCCTTCCTCTCCACACCATTTTCCCGCCTCTACCGCCTCTCCCCGACCCCCCTCCTCCCTCTCCCCTCCTACCGCACCAAATCTGCCCTTTTCTCAACCACCTCTCCCCTTTGACCTCCCTGCACTCGCCCCTTTCATTATTCCCCTCTCCACCCCTCACACCCGTTCCTTCTGCCCCTCCCCTTCCCCCCTTCTTCTTCGCTCTCCTATCCTCCTCCCTCATCACACCCACTGGTGCTCCCATTGACTTCCCACCCTCCCGCATCCTCTTCCCACCACTGCCACACCTTCCTCTACCTCTCACTCTAACCTTCACCTCTTCCCCTGATGCACCCTTCCTCTCGCCCTCCACTCCCCCCCTCCTCCCCCCTCTCTCCTTCATCGCCCACTCCCCTATCCTTCTC
This sequence comes from Amblyraja radiata, assembly GCF_010909765.2. Classification (NCBI taxonomy): domain Eukaryota; kingdom Metazoa; phylum Chordata; class Chondrichthyes; order Rajiformes; family Rajidae; genus Amblyraja; species Amblyraja radiata. The sequence continues at coordinate 124,409 of NW_022630128.1, read as the reverse complement.
TTTCCCCCACTCCCCCTCTATCCCCCTGCTCTTCCCCTTCCTTTAGTCTACAACCCCCTTCCCCCACCTCTCTTTCGCCTCCTCAACCCCTCCTCTCTCCCTCCTCTCCCCTTCCTCGCAACCCTCCTCTCCGCCTCCTCTCCGCCTCCTCTACCCCTCCTCTTCCGCATCCTATCTCCCCTTCTCTCCCCCTCCTCTACCCCCCTCCCCCCTATTTAGCCCCCCACTTCCTCCATCAACCCCCCTCCCCCACCCGTCCCTCTACCATTCACCCTCCCGTTCGTCTCGCAACCCCTTCCACCCCCCTCCCCTCCCTTTCCTTCACCCTCAACCTCACCCTCCGCCTCCCCCTCTCTCACCCACTTTTCTCCCTAATTACCTCCCCCACCCCCTCGGCTTCCCCTCATCCTCACCCTCCATTTCACCTTCCCCCTTCCCCTTCCCCACCCCTCCCCTCCCCAACCCCTCCCCTCCCTCATCACCCATCCCCATCCCCCTCCTCGTCCTCCCTCATCAGCCTCTTCCCCTTCTCCTCCCCTCTCCTTCCCTCACCAACCTTTCACATCAACTCCTCCTCAACCTCATCCTCCCCTTTCCACCTCCCCTCCCCCTCCGTATCGCCCTCCCTCACCCATCCCCCTCCCCATCCCTTCCATATCCCCCGCAACCTCTCCCTCCACCCCCATCCCCCTCCCTCACCCCTACCCCCTAACCCATTCCTGCTCCATCCCCCTCAGCATACCTTCCTTCCCCCTCTCCCCTATACTACCCCCTCACACTCCCCTAACCCCACATCTTCCCCCTCCATCGCATCCTCATCAACCCCCTCTCCCTGCCTCATTCCCACTCCGATACCCCCTCAACCTCTCCTTCCCTCTCCTCCCTTCCGTCCCCTGCCCATCCACATCCCCCTCCCCCTCCTCCCCGGCATCCTCCCACTCCCACCTCATCCACCCCCTCAACCAACCATCCCCACCCCCTCCCCCTACCCCCTCCTCCTCCCCCTTCCCCATCATCTCCCTCCCCCCTCACGCTCCGCTTCTTCTTCCCCTTCCCCCTCCCCATCACCCACCCCTTTCCGCTGCCCCTCATCCCCCTCATCCCTTCTGCAACCGCCTCCCCTCCCTTTCCCCCTCGCACATTTCCTTCTCTCACACCCTCCGACTCCCTCTCCCCCAACCCTCACCTTCTGCCTCCCCCAAAACCACCCACTCCCCCTCCCCTTTACCTTCCCGCTTCCCCTCTCCTCACCCCTCTTACACTTCCCCCGCCCCTTCACCATCCTTTCACCATCCGACTTACACCACCCACCCCCTCATGCTCCCACTCACCTCCTCTCCCCTACCACCCCCCGATCCCCTTCCGCTCCCCCTCACCACTCCCTCACCCCTCCCCCCTCCCCTCACTCGTCACCCTCTTCCACCTCCACCTCCCGCTCCCCCTTCCCTTCCGCCTCAGCCTCCCCCTCCCCTCCTCATCCTCCCCCTCTCCATATCCTGACCTACCTCCCCTCCCCTCCCTCCTCCCCCTCCCCCACCGCCTCCCTGTCCCTTTCCCAGCCCCCCTCCCCATCCACTCCTCCACACCTTTCCCCGCCCCCCATCCCCTCACACCTCACCCCCTTCTACCTCACTCACCCCCCTCCCCCTCACCGCCTCCTCGTCCACACCTTTCCCCGATCCCCATCCCCTCACTCCTCACCCCCTGCCACACCCCATCCACCACCCTCTCCTCCTCGCCTCCCCTCCCCTCCCCCTCTCGCTGCCCCTCCCCTCAACCTTCCCGAACCCCCACCCCTCCCATCCCCTCTCCTTAACTTCCCCTTCACCCCTCCCCCTCCCTGACCCTCAACCTCCCCCTCCCATTTCCACTCAACCTCCCCCCTCCCCTTCCCCATCTCTTCCCTCACACCCACGTCCTCACTCTCCCTCACCACCCTCACTTCCACCATCCACTCAACCCCTCCTTCTGCCACTACCCACCCCCTCCTCCTCCCTCCCCCTCCCCTTCACTGTACCCCTTCCCCCTCCCTCTCCCCTCCCCTCCCCCTGTCTCTCAACCTCCCCCCTCCCCTGACCTTACCCCAACGTCTTCCAATCCCAACCCTCCCCACATCACCTTCTCTTCTCCGCCCCCTTTTCCCTCCAGTGTCCCCCGCCCCCCCTTTAGCACCCCCTCCCTCATCCTTTTCCACCCCCTCCGACTCCCTCTCCCCTACACCTCCCCTTCCACCTCCCGCTCATCCACCCCAATCCACCCTACCCCTTCCCGATTCGCATCCACTCACCCCCCTTACACATCCCCCACCACTTCTCTATTTCTCTCCGCTTCCCCCTGACCTCACCCTCCCACTCCCCCTTCCCCTCCCCATCCGCCTCAATCTGCCCCCCCGCTCACTCCCAATCCCCTCACCCTCCCTCAACGAAACCCCCCACCCTCCCCTCAACCTACCCCTCCCCCTCCCCTTCTTCCTCAATCTCCCCCCGCTCACGCCCACTCACCTCACCCTCGCTCAACCAATCCCACCTCCCTCCCCTCACCCACCCCTCCTCTTCCCCACCCCACCCCCTCCCCTTTCTCCTCCAACTTCCCCGCCCCCTCCTCCTCTTCCACCCCCTCTGCTTGCCCCTCAATCCCCCTCCTCCCACCCGCAACCTCCAGTCCCCTCACCATCCCCGTCCCCTTCCATTGCCCCCTTGCCCTGCCCCTCCTCCTCCCCTTCATTCCCCCCTCCCCCTCCCCCTCCCCCTCAACTCCCTACCCCTTTTCACCTCCCCGTCCCCGTCCCCCTTCTCTTCCCTTCCCCCCTCATCACTCTCCCCCTCTCGCATCATCAGCCACCCCTCCCCTTTCCAAACTGTTCCACCTCACCTACCCCCTCCCTCTTCCCGTCCCCCTTCCACTCAACCACCCTTCCACTTCAGGTCCCCCTCCCCCTCCCACTCCCCGCCCCTCCTCCTCCCACTCCCCGCCCACTACTCCACCCCACCCCTTCCCCTTCTCACTGCCCCTCCCCTTCCCCCTCCCCATCACCTACCGCACTCTTCCCCTGCCCTCTTCCACTCCCTCCCCCCACCCTACCCCCACGCCCTCATCATACCCCCTCCTTCCCCCTTACCTCATCCTCCCCTCACCTGCCCACTTTTTCCTACCCCTCCCCTTCCACCTCCCCTCCCGCTGCCCCTCCCTCTCCCCTCCATCCGTACCCCCTCCCCCCTCACCTTCACCCCCTCCCCTCTACCCCTCAACCCTCTCCTGCCCACTCACACTCCCGCTATCCTTCCCCTTACCCCTCCCCTGCCCACCCAATTCCACCCCTTCCACGTCACCCTCTCATTCGCCCACCCCCTCCCTCATTTCCCTCCGCCTCACCTCCCCCTCCCCCACATCTCCTTCCCCTCCCCTCAACCTTCCCGACGCCTTTCCCCCCTCACTCACCCCTTCTCCCCTCCTCCTCCCCCTCTCCTTCGCCTCCCCCTCCCGCTCCCACTTCTATCCACTACCATCACACACTCCCCACCCCTTCCTCCTTCCAAACCCCTCCCCCTCTCCAACCCCTCCTCCTCTCCACCCCCTCCCCCTCCCCCTACGATCTTCGCTCCCGTACCCCCTCAACACCCCTCACCCCCTCTCGTACCCCTGCCCTCCCCCTCTCCTTCCCCGGCCCCTCCCCCTCACCTCCTTTTCCCGCTCGCCTCCACTTCCGCTCCCCTCTCCGTCCCCTCCCCCTTTCCCTCCCCCTGCCCCCTCACCTTTCCCTACCTCATCCAATGCCGCCTCAACCTCGCACTCCCCTCCTCCACCTCTCCATCCCCATCCCCTCACTCTCGCACACCCCGCCTCCCCCTCTCCATCCCCCTCCCTTCATCCTCCCGCACCCGACCCTTCCACCTCCCCCGCCCCCACCCCCTTCCCTTTTGCTTTCCACACCCCTTTTCTCCCTCTCCCTCTCCCTTCCTCTCTCCCTCCCCTCCCCACACCCTTCCCGAACCTCTGTCCCCTTATCATCCACTTCTCCCCTCCTCCACCCCCTCTACCCCCTCCCTACCGCTCTCCTTCTATTGCCTCCCCCTTCACCACCACCCTCCCATCTCCTCCCCATCCCCTTCCCGCTCCCCTCACCGTCAATCTTCCCTTACAATCCACCTCCCCATACTCCCCCCTCCCCCTCCCCCTCGCCTTACGCCTCACTTTTCTCCCCCCTCTTCCTACCCTTCCCCTTACCCTTCCGCAATCCACCCTTAAACGTTCCTCACCCGCTCCTGCCCACCCCTCACCCCTCCATCTCACCGTCCCCCTCCGCCTCCATTGTCCCCTTCACCCACCCCTTCAACCTACCATTCCCCACCCCTTTCCTCTCACCAACACACTCCACTCCCTTTCCCCTCGCCGCTCCCACTTCCCGTCCCCTCCTCCTCCCCTCTCCTCCCCCTTCGCACTGCCAATCCTCTTCCCCCCATCCTCTCTTCTCTCTCTTAGCTCCCATACCCCCTTCCCCTCCCCCATCCATCTCATCCTTCCCCTCCTCCTTATCATCACCCTCCCCCTCACATCCCCCTCCCCTGCCCTCCCTTCCCCTCCCTCTCCCCTACACCTCAACCTCGCTACCCTCTATTCTCCCCCTGTCTTTCACCCCCTCTCCTCCGCCTCTACTTCTCCCCCTCACGATTCCCCTTCCCTCACCCCTCCCCTCCCCATCCCTTTCCGCCTCCCCTCATCCTCCCCCCGCCTTCGCTATCCCTACACCTCCCCTCCCACCACCCCCTCCCATCCCACCTCACCCACGCCCCCTCCCTCTTCCCCTCACCTCACCCCCTACTCTTCCTTCTCCCCCTACTTCCCACTCCCTCAACACTTCCCACCCCCTTCTTCCTCTCCATCATTTACCCCTCCCTCACGCCTTCCTCATCCCCCACCGCCTCCGACCCCCCTGCCCTTCCCCTTTGCCCCCCACAACCCCGGCCCCTCCCCTTCAATCACCCACCCCTCCGCATGCCCCCTCACATTCCCACACCCTCACCTCTCCCCCTCAACCTCCCCACCCCCTCCCCAAAACCACCCTTAACCTACCCTGTCCCCTAACCCTCATCATCATCCCCCCCTTCCCACTCCCCCTCCCCTGCCCCCTCATGTTCCACTCACCTTCAACATCCACATCCCCTCCACCGCCCCTCTCCCAACCCCTCGCCCTCAACTCCCCTCCCCCTCCCCCTCCCCTTCCCCTTCCCCCTCTTCCTCGCTTTCACTCTCTCCCGCCCCTTCACCTCCCCCTCACCCACACGCTTTCCCCCTCAGCCTCCCCCCCTTCCTCGCCTTCACCTTCTCCCTCCTCCTCCCCTCCCCCACTCAACCTCCCCCCCTCCCCTACCATACCCCTCCTCATCCCATACCCCCTCCACCTCCTCTTACTCCTCCCCTCCCTCTTCCTCTCCTCTACCCCTTCCCGCTTCCCCCCCCCCTTTCCTCTCCACCACCCGTTCCCGCTCCCCCTGACCCTCCCACTTCTCCCCCTCCCGCTCCCCATTCTCTCATCACTCTCCCCCTACCCCCTCCTCAGCCCCCTCCAACCCTTCCCCAACCCTGCCACTCACCTACAACCTCCCTCTCCCCGTCCCCTCCTATCACTCACCGTTCCCTATCCTCCTCCCACTCCGGCCCCTACCCTTCTCTCTCCCCACCCCAAATCACATGCCTCCTCCCCCTCTTATCAAACGCCCCCTCCCTATCCCCCCTACGCCCTCCGCTCCCGACCCCCCCCCGCCCCCACCCCTCCCCCCTGACACCCTCCTCCCTTCCACTCTCTCCTACCTCCTCAACTACACCCTACCCACTCCCGCTGCACCTACACTTCATCCTGACCCTAACTCATCTCCCTTCCACTGACCGTCCCCCTCCCCCTCATACTCTCTGCCACTCCACCTCGCCCTCCACCTCCCTCTCCCCCTTACCACGCCCCTGCTCCCTCCCGCTACCACTACCCTACCCCTTCCCAACCCCTACCCCCTCCCCTTTCTCTCCCCTTCTCCTTACACCTCTTCTCCTCTCCCCCTCCCCCCTGCCCCCACAACACCCTCCCTCCCTTTCCCCTCCCCTTTACCCGCTCTATACCTCCGCATTTACTCCACCTCCTCTCCCCTTCCCTCTCCATCCCCCCTCCCCTTCGCCACTCATCAACCTCCTTCCCACCCTCCTCACCGTACATCCACCTCCCAGTCCCCCTTGTCCCTTCCCTTCACCCTCACCGTCCTTCAACCCTGCCCTTCCCCTCTCCACCCCTCACCCTCCTCCCCCTCCCCTTCCCCCTCACCGTCCCTCATCCTACCCTTCCCCCTCCCCACCCCCTCATTCCCCTCCCCCTCCCCTTTCCCCTCCAACTACCCTACCCCCTCCCCCTCCCAATCCACACCCCGTCCTTCTCTTCCACAACCTCCGCTTCCCTCGCCCCAACCCCTAACCCCCTCTTATCCCTTACTCCACCGCCTCCTCCCACTACACTTCCCCCTTCTCTTCCCCTTATCGCCCCACCACTCCCCTCCGCCTCCCCATCCACCCCCTTCCCCCTCCCCATGTCCCGCTCACTACCCTCCCCCTTTTCTCCCACTCCTCTCCCCTTCCCTCTCACTACCCCACCCCTTCGCCATTCATCAACCTCCTCCTCCCCATCCGCCTCTCCTTCAACCCCCTATCCTTCTCCTTCCCTCCGTCTCTCACCCTACCCATCCCATCCCCACCTCTCCACAAACCCCTCCCCTTACCCCTCCATCTCACCCTCTCTCCTCCCCTTTCCCCTCCACCTAGACATCACCCTCCCCCTCCCCTTGTCCACACCTCTCACCCACACCCTACCCCTCCCACTCACCCTCCCCTCCCCCTCACCTCAACTTCCTTCACCCGCTGCCACTCCCTTTTCCCCCTCTCCTCCCTTACCATCCCGTCCTCCTCCCCGCCTCTACCTCACCCCTTCCCTCCCCTCCATCCACCCGCCCCCTCCCTCAGCCCCTTCCTCCGTCTCCCTCTTCCCCTGCCCATCCCCAGTCTCACTCCACTCTACACCCTCCCCAGCCCTGCCCCTCCACACCCCCCCCTCTCCCACATCAGCCCCCTTCCCACGCTCCCTATGCCTCTCCCTTTTCTCCCCCTCCCCTCTCACTCCCCCCAACCCTTCGCCACTCATCACACTCCCCCCACCCGCCTCATCCTTCAACCCCTTCCACCTCCGCCCCTCTCCCTTCCCTTTCCCTCGCCGTCCATCACAATACTGTCCCGCTCCCCCGACCCTACCCGTCTCCTTTCCCCTCCACTTCAACTTCGCTCTCCCCCTCCCCTTTCCCACCCCTTCCCTCTCTCCCACACCTCCTCTTCCCCTCACCTTCCAATCTCCTCTACCTCACCCCTTCCCCGTCCCCTCCCTCAACCCTTCCTCCTCCCCTCCGATCCCCCCTGTTCCAATTCCCCCGCCCCTCCCCTCCTCCTCCCCTTCCTGCTTTCCCCCCTCACCTCCCTTACTCTTCCCTCAACAACACCCTCCGCTTCCCCATTACCTTTTACCTCCCCATCATCCGCCCAACCCTTTAACCTCCCCTTCCACCTCCCACTGCCCCCCCTCCCCTCACCCCCTTCCCCCTCACCTTCAACCCACTTCCACATCCCCTCCCCCTCCCCCTCCCCTTCATCCCCCCTCCCCTTCCCCCTCCCCCTCACCTTCATCCCACTTCCACATCCCCCACCCCCATCACCTTACCCCTCCCCTTCGACCCTCAACACCTTACCCACATCCCCCACCCCCATCACCTTACCCCCTCCCGCTAACCCTACGCTTTCCGTCAACCTCCCCATCCTTTACCCCAACCCCACCCCCTCATCCTCCCTCTCCACACCCCCTCCCCTCCCTTACCCCCAACAACCCCCTCCCCTCCAACACCACTGCCCCCACCCATTACCGCAACCCCTGCCCACCTCCTCCTCCACCTCCTCCTCTCCACACCCCCTCCCCTCCCTTTCTCCCACCATCCCCCTCCCACTCCCACTCCCCTACCCCCACCCATTACCCCAAACCTGCCCTCATCCCTTCCCCTACTCCTCCCTTTCCCCTCCCCATTCCCTCCTCTCCCCCTCACCCCTCGTTTTCCCCTCCACTCCCCATTCCCTACCCCCTGCGCCTCCCCTTCCCTCACATCAACTTCCTCGCTTCACCCCCTTACCCTACCCCCCGCTCGCTGCCTCTACCCCTTTTCTACCGCATTATCCTCCCCTCCCCCTCAACCTCTCTTCCCCTCCCCTGCTCCGGCAATCTCACCCTCCCCCTCCCATTCCGCCTCTCCTCATCCTCCCGCACCCATTCCACCTAACAATCCACCTCGCCATCCACCTCACTCCCCCCTTATGCCGCCCCTTCTCCCTCACGCTAAGCCCCTCCCCTGCCCCCACATCAACCTTCCCCTCCTCCCTCTTCCCCCTTCCCCGCTCTATACCACTCCCCATTTCTCCCCCTTTACTGCCCCTCCTCCCCACTGCCCTCTCCATCCCCCTCCCATTCGCCACACATCATCCTTCTCTTCTCCATCTGCCTCAACCTTCACCCCGTTCCTCTCCCCCCCCTCTTCCTCCTCACCGTCCCTCAACCTCCCCTTCCCCCTCTCCACCTCCCGCACCCCCAACCTCTCCCTCAACCACCCCCTTTCCACTCCACCCCCCTTCAACCTCCCCTACCCCTTCCATTTCCCAACCCGTCCCTCTCATCCATACCCTCCACCTCCCTCTCCACTCACCTCCCCCTCACTCTCGCGTACCCCTTAACCCAACCCCCTCCCTACTGCACTCCCCCTTCTCCTCTCTACCTCTTTCTCTACCACCTCACCTCCCCTACCTCACACCTTCCCGCTCCCCTGCCTCACACCTTCCCCCTCCCCATCCATTTCCCCCTCCCCATTCTCTCCCCTCTCCTTACCCCTCCACCTCCCTCTCTCCGCCCTCCCCCTCCACCTCCCCTTCCCCCACCTCAACTTCCCCCTCCTCCCCCTTACCAATCACCTTCCCCCGCGCCGTAGCCCTCCCCCTTTTCTTCACCTCCTCTCCCCTCACACATCCCTCCCCTTAGCCACTCATCACCCTCCCCCTCCCCAACCGCCTCATCCTTCACAGTCCCCTTCCACCCCGCTCTTCTACCCCTTCCCCTCACCGTCTCTCACACTCCCCTCCACCCCTTTCCCTTCCCCACCCCCAACACCTCCACGGCCCCCTCCATCTCACCCGGCCCCATCCACCTCCCCTTCCCCCCTTTCCCTTCCCCTCCCCCAACCCCTCCACGGCCCCCGTCATCTCACCCTGCCCCAGCCCCCACCCCTGCCCCGCTCCCCTTCCCCACTCCCTCCACGGTCCCCACCATCTCACCCTGCCCACCCCCTCCGCTTCACACTCCCCCTCCCTGCCCCTTTTCACAACTTTCCACTCAATCTTCCCCTCCCCTTCCTCTCAAGTCCATCACCCCCTCACCACCACATCCCCCTCAACTCCCACCTCATCCCCCTCCCCCCACCCCCTTCCCTTTCCCTCACCCCTCACCACCCCCTCCGCCTCCCAATATTCCCCTCCCCATTCTCAACCCTCCCCTTCCCCCTCCGCAACCACTCCCCTTCCTACTCCCTCCCCATCCCCTTCACCCTCCCCCACCCCTTCCCCCACATCACCATCCCCCTTCATGCCCCTTCCACTTCCCACCCCCCGCTCTCTGCGCCTACCCCTTTCCTTCCCCTCCTCTCACCTTCGCTCTCACCCCCCCACCCCTTCGCCAGTCACCACCCTTCCCCTCATCCGCCGCACCTTCAACCCCCTCTCCCTCCCCTTACCCTCACCGTACCTCAGCCTGCCTGTCCAGCTCCATACCATCACCCCTTTCCCCTCCACCTCCTCATCATCCCACACCTACTCCCACTCCCCTTCCCCTTCTCAACCCACCCCCTCCCCTCCCACAACCTCACCCCTTCTCCCCCCGCCCCCAGCCCTACAACCCCCCTCCCCGTCCCTCTCCCCCTCCCTCTCCCCCTCCCCATCCCCATTCTCTGCCCTCCCCACCCCCTTCCCCCACCCCCTCAACCTCTCCTCTTCCCCCGGCCTCCTCATCCCCTCCTCTTCCCCCTCCTCTTCCCCCTATCCTCCCCCTCTGCACCCCTTCCCCCCATCACCCCTCGCCTCGCCCTTCCGCATCATCAACCTTCCCCTGCCTTACCCTCTCCCCGTCACCTCCCATCAATCTTCCCCTCCCCACGCTCATCCTCCCCTTCCCCTCCCCATTCCCCTCCCATCCCCCCTCACGCTCCCACTTCCCTCATCCTCCATCGCCCAACCCCCTCCGCCTCCCCTTTCCCCTGCATCACCCCCACACGCTTCCCAACCACCCCCCTCTATTTCCCCTCAATCCCTCGCACGCTCCCCTCACCCGCACAATCCTCCACCCTCACCTTCTCTCTCCACTCACCTCATAATCCTCCCCTTCACCCTCCTCTCCCCTTCCCCTCAACATTTCGCTCCCATCCCTCGCAGCCTCCCCCTCTGTCTCCCCCATCATCAACCTCCCCACATCATCATCCTCCCCCTCCTCTTCCCACTCCACTCAATTTCCCTCCCCTCTCTCTCATTCTCCCGCCCCCCTCCCCTTTCACCCTCACCCACACCCCCTCAACCTCCTCTCTCTCAACCTCCCCTCCCTCGCACCCTCCCCTTTTCTTCCGTCCCTAAATCCCCTGACTTTCCAGCTCACCTACCCTCCCCCAGCCCTACCCCCTTCCCTCCACCATCTCCCTCCCCTCTCCTAACACCCTTCCCACCCATCCCCTCACCCCTACCCCTGCCCTTCCCCCTTCCCCTTCATATCCCCGTCTCCCTTCACCTACCCCCTACCACTACCCCTCTCCCAAACCCACCCACCCCCCACCACCCTCGCTCACCCTTCTCATTCCATCCCCTCCCCCTCACACTCCCGCTCCCCTTTGTCCCCCACGCCCTTCCCCGCCACCATTCTTCTTCCCCCTCCCCCACCCCACCTTTACCCCTTCTCACCCCTGCCACCTCCCAGCCCCTCCAACTCACCCTCCCCCTCAACTTTCCCCTTTCACCCTCCAACACCCTCCCCGCCCCTCCCCACCCATCCCATATCCTCCCTACGCCCTCTTCCTCCCCATCCCTCCCTCAGCAACCGCCCCCTCCCCCCACCCCACTCACCGCCCCTACCCACCAGCTCCACACCCCATCCCCCTCATCATTACCCTCCCCTACACTTCCCCATTCCCCCTCCCACTCCCCTTTCCCCTCCTCCAAACCCGTCTCACTCCCCTCCCCCTGCCCTTTCCCCTCATCACACTCCCCCTCCCCCTGCTCCTCCCCATCCCCCTCACCATCACCCCTCTCTACGCCTTCGCTCTCCCCGCTCTCACCTCCCCTTCACCCTCCACGTCCCCTTCTCCCTTCCTCTTTCCTCCACCTGCGTACCCCCTCCACTTCTTCACCCCTCCCCTTTCCCCTGCCCCATACCATCCCTCTCCCCTCGCCGCCTACTCCCCATTCCCCATCAACTCCCATTCCCCTCCCCATCCCCAACAACCACCTCCCACTCCCCTCCCTCTCCCCCTCACGTTCCCCTCCACCTCCCCTTCCCCCCTCACCTTCGATCCCCCTAACCATAACCCTCATCATCACCCCGCCCCCGTCTCCTCCGACTCGCGTCCCCTTCTCCCTTCATTCCCTTCACACCCTCTCCCCCTCATCACCATCACACTCATCCCCCTAACCCCCCCATCCACATCCTCCTCTCCCTCGACTACCCCCTCCACTTAATCCCGGCCCCATCACTCTCCCCCCTTCCCTTCGCAACCGCCTCCCCACCATTCCTCAACACCCCCCTCACCCTCACCTTCATCCTCACCCTACCCTTTGCCTCCCCCTCCCCTCCTCTGCTGCCACTTCCTCGTCCACCTGAACCTCACCCTCCCCTTTCCCCTCCACCTCCCCCTCACACTTCGCCTACCATCCCTCCTCTTCTTCCCCCTCCCACCCCTCAACCTCTCCTTCCCCCTCCCACACCTCCTCCTCCCTCACCCGCAGCCTCATGTTTCCCTTAACCCCTCTCCTGCCCCCCCCGCCCCCTCACCGCCTCCCCTTCCCGGCTCAATTCCCCTTCTCCCACCCCCTCCTCTTCCCCCATCATCACCCTCGTCCTCCGCCTCCCCCTCCCCATCATCATCCACCCCTCCCCTCGCCTTTCCCTCAACCTTTTCCTCCCCTCTCTCTCATCCTCCCATTCTCCCGCCTCCCATCCCAACACCCCCCCCATATCCACCATCACCCTCCCCTTCACTCCCGTTCCCCCTTCTCCTCCCCTCACCTTCGCTCCTCCCTCCCCCCGCCCCTTCCTCCTCACAACCCACCCCTCCCCTCACCCTCACCTCTCCTCTCCCCCACCCCGTTTTATTCCCTCTCCACACCCCGCTTCCCCTCAATCTTCCCTTTTCCCTCCACCTCCCCTCACCAACTCTTCCCCTTCACAGCAGCAACCCCCCCTCACCATCCCCCTCCCCTTCCCCTCATCACCATCAACCTCACCCCTTCCTCCACCTCCCCCCACCACTCTTCCTCCACTAGCCCCTCCACTTCGCCTACCCTCCCCTCCTCTCCTTGCCCATCTCCCTCCACCTCACCCTCACCCTACCCTTTCCCGTCCAACTCCTCCTCCCCCTCACCTCCCCCTCATCTTCCACCTCAATCCCTGCCCCCCTCTCACCCGCACCTCCCGTTCACCATAACCTCCCTCCCCCGCCCCCTCAACCCCTCCCCTTCCCCGCTCTCCTCCCCTTCTCCTTCCCCTCCTCTTTTCCCCTCATCACCTTCGCCCTCCGTTCCCCCTCCCCTCCCCCTCATCAACCACCCCCTCCCCTCCCGCTCTCCTCCCCTTCCTCTCAACATTTCCCTCCCGTCGCTTTCAACCTCACCTTCCCCGCCACCTCTCCTCCCAACCCCCTTCCCCATCCCCACCATCAACCTCCCCTCCGCTCCCTTTCCTCCTCCCCTCCCTTATCCCCTTCTCCTACCCCCTGCCTGTCCCCCTCTCTCTCCCCCTCCCCCTCCCCCTCCCCATCCCCCTCCCCTGCCCTAGATCCTCACACCCCACCCCTCCCCTTACCTCACCCTCATCTTTCCCCTCCCCCACTCACTCCCCCTCCCCTCCTATCCGCCTCATCTCCCCCTCACTCTTTCCTCCCCTCCCCTACCCTGTGCCCTCAACCCCTCCCCTTCAAACCCCTGCCCCTCACCACCCGCACCCAAATCCTCCACCCTGCCCCCGCCCCTCCCCGCCTCATCACCATCACCCTCACTCCCCTGCCACCACCCCTCCCCTCCCAATTCCTCCTCTACCCCCTCCAATTCCTACCCCTCCCGCTCATTCTCCCCCTTCTCTTCGCCTCCCCTCCTCTCCTTCCCCATTCCCCTCTACCTCACTATCACCCTCACCCTCGCCGTTTCCGCTACCCTCCCCCCTCAACCTCCCCCTCCCCCCTCCCTCACCTTCCCCCTCCTCCTCACCCATCCGCACATTCCCATTCTCCTTAACGTCTCTCCCCCATCCCCCGACCCCTCACCCCCTCCCCTTCCCCGCTCTCCCTCCCCACCTCCCTCCCCTACTCTTTCCCCCTCATCACCCTCGCCCTCCGTCTCCCGCTCCCAGCTCATCATCACCGCTCCCGTTCCTCTCCCCTCCGTCCTCCCTGTCGCCCCTCATCACCTGCCTCCTCTATCCCCCTCCCCTCCCCCTCTCGCTCCCCTCCCTCACCCTGCCCTTCCCCCTCCACAACCCCTCCTCAACCCCCTCCATATAACCCTCCCCATACTCTCCCCTTTCCTCTCCACCTCCCCCTTACACACCCCTCCCCCTCTCCACTCTCCCCCACACGTCACACTCCCGTCCCTCTACCCCCTCCCCCCTAATCCCCCTCACCCTCCCTTTCCCCTCCGCTCAACCTCCATCGCACCTTAACCCCCCCCTTACCCCCCGCCCCCCTCCCGCACACTCCCCTCGCCACGCCCTGCCCCTCCCCCTCCCGCACCTTAGCACTTTAGCCCCCTCAACACCCCTTCCCTACCCCTCACACTCCCCTCCCCTCTCCCTTTGCAGCCTACCCCCTCCCCCTCCCACTCACACTCCTGCTCCCCTTACCCCACCCCTCCCCCTTCATACCCCTTTCCGTTCCCCCTCCCTCTCCCAGACCCTCCCCTCCCCTTCCCATCCCCTTTTCTCTTCCTCTATCCTCTATCCCCTTCCCCAACCCTGCTCCTCAGCCTCCCTCAACCTATCCCCTTGCCCTCCACTTCCTCTCCTCTGCACTCTCCCCCTCCCCTCCCCCACTCTCCCGCTCCCCTTTCCCTTCCCCCCTTCCTGTCCTCTCCTCCCATCCCCTCCCCACCCCTTCCCCTCCTCACCCCTTCCCCCTCCCCAAACTTCCCCGTCTCCCCTCCCGTTCCCGCTCTCCCTTCTCCACCCCTCTCCTTCCCCCCTTCCCACACTTCCCCCTCACCCCCCGTCCGTTCACCCTCTCCCTGCCCCTCCCGTCCTCTTTCCCCTCCCTCTCCCCTTCCTCACCCTCCCCTACCTTCCCCCCTCTCCTCCCCGACCCTTCCCAAACATCAGCCTATCCCCCTCTAACTCTTACCCCCAGCCCTCCCTTTCCCCTCCCCTCCTCACCCCCCGTCGCCTTCCCCCATCCGCTCCCCCTCCTTCTCATCCTCCCTCACCCCTTCCCCCCAGCCCTCCCATTTCCCCTCCCCCTCCTCTTCCCCCCCACCCCGACCCCTTCCTCCATCCCTTCACCCACCCTCCCACTCAGCCTCCCTCACCGCATCCCCTCCAGCACTCCCTTTCCCCTCCCCCTCCTCTCCCCCCTCCCCTTCCCCTTCCCCCATCCGCTCCCCGTCCCACTCACCCTCCCTCGCCCCTACTCCCCCACCCTCACCTCCCCACTCCCCTTCCTCCTCCCCTCCACCACATCATCCCCGTTCCTTCCCCATCCCCTTCCGCCTTCCCTCCCTTCCTCCTCTCTGACCCCTCCCCCTCCCCTCACCCTCAACCTCCCCCGACCCTCCCACCCTACAACCACACCCCCTCCTCCTCTCCCTCCTCCTATTCTTTCCCCTCCCCCCCACCACTTCCACCACCATCCCTTCCCCATCTATCTCCCACTTCCCCTCCCAACACTCTCCCCTTCCCCCTCCACTCCCCCTTATCCCTCCCCCCACCTTATACCCCCCTCTCACTCCCTCTCCCCAGGCCCCCTCCTCTCCCCATAACATTCCCCTCCCCCTCCCACTCCCCATCCCAATTCTCCTCCACCTCTCCTTCCCATCCCCTCCCCCTCTCTCATCCCCTCCCGTAATCTCTCCCTCACCCCCCACACTCCCATTCCCCTCCCCCTCACCCTCTCCTCTCTCACCCTCCATGCTCCCCTTCAGCCTTCCCTCACCTTCTCCTCCCCCTCCCCTCCCCTTTCCCCCGTCCCCTCCCCTCACCCCGCCTTCCTCTCCGCCTACCTCAACCCAACCCCCTCCCCACCCCTCATCTTCACCTTCACCCTCCCTCTGGCCCTCACTCTTCCTCATTCCTCCACACACCTCACCCCTACCCCATCTTCCTCCCCCTCCCCATCCCCCTCAATCCCCTCCCCCTCCCCCTCACCTTCCTCCTACATTACCCTCACCCCCGTCCCCTCCCTCTTCCTCTCCATCTAACTCACCTCCCCCCTCCCCTACCCTCACCTTCACCTTCACCTTCACCCTCCCTCTCCCTCACATCTCCCCACCCCTCACCCTCTTCCCCCTCCTCCTCCCCCACCGCTTTCCTCTCCACCTCCCCCTCACCCTCTCCTTCCCCCTCACCCCCCCCTCCATCCCCCCTCTCATCCTCACAAACTAAACATATTCATCAACCAAGACATGATATATACCACAATGACTTGCAGCAAAATTATAATACAGTATCTCAACCCTATTTACACGTAGCAATGAATGCAATTTATATTATTTCTTTCGACTTCCAAATGAACATGTGGTTGGATTATTCAGCGGATGATCAACCTCGGTGAGACCAAGCGTAGGCTTGGCGATCGCTTCGCACAACACCTCCTCCCAGTTCGCACTAACCAACCTGATCCCCCGGTGGCTCAGCACTTCAACTCCCCCTCCCATTGCGAATCCAACCTTTCTGTCCTGGGTCTCCTCCATGGCCAGAGTGAGGCCCACCACATATTGGAGGAGCAGCACCTCATATTTGCTTGTGCAGTTTACACCCCAGCGGTTTGAACATTGACCTCTCTAATTTCAGGTAGTCCCTGCTTTCTCCCTCCTTCCCCTCCCATTCCCAGCTCTCCCACAGCCTACTGTCTCCGCATCTTCCTTTCTTTTTCGTCCCCCCCCGACATCAATCCCCTGCTCTTCCCCAACCACATCACAGCCCTCTCACCCACCCCCCCCCCCCCCCACACACACAGCCCCTGACCACACACCAACCTTCACCACCCACCACCCCCCACCACACATCGCCTCCTCCCCAGTCCACCCATCTGCCTTCCTCCGACTCTAACCCCCAACCCTGCCGGCTGTTCACCATCTCCCCCGACCTCCCACTCTCCAACACCGAACGGTCTGTCCTCAGCAGAGGTCTTAACTTTGTCCCCCTCCGTCCCCATCTCAATGAGTTCCGTGCCCACCACGACTGGGAGCTCGTCTACCGTCACCCCCGCCTCACACCGTTCTTCCATGGGAAGGAATCCTTGCCCCTTTTCCAGTCTCCTACGCACCCCCCCCCTCGTGGCCATCTTCCAGCTTTAAAACTCTTTATTCAAAACTGCCGTCGCGACATCAACCGCCTCAATTTCTCCACTCCCCTGTCTCACTCCAATCTCTCCCCCTCCCCCTGAACGTACTGCCATAGACTCACTCCGCAACAACCCAGACTGGGTTATCAAACCCGCCAACAAGGGAGGTGCCGTGGTAGTCTGGCGCGTCGATCTCTACAAAGCTGAGTCCACGCGCCGACTCTCGGACACCTCCTCCTACTTACCCCTGGGCCATGACCCCACTGACGAGCACCAGGCCACCATCTATAGCACCATCACCCACTTCACCAACTCCCACGCCATGCACGACCGAGCCTCCAACCTTATCATAATCCACCCACGCGGTATTGGGGGTTCAGTATTGATGTGGATAGAGAACTGACTGGCAGTCAAGAAGCAAAGAGTAGGAGTAAACGGATCATTTTCACAATGGCAGGCAGTGACTAGTGGGGTACCGCAAGGCTCGGTGCTGGGACCTCAGCTATTTACAATATATATTAATGATTTGGATGAGGGAATTGAATGCAACATCTCCAAGTTTGCGGATGACACTATGCTGGGGGGCAGTGTTAGCTGTGTGGAGGATGCTAGGAGGCTGCAAGGTGACTTTCATATGCTGGGTGGGTGGGAAAATGCATGGCAGAAGCAGTATAATGTGGATAAATGTGAGATTTGCCACTTTGGTGGCCAAAACAGGAAAGTAGACTGTTATCTGAATGGTGGACGATTAGGAAAAGGGGAGATGCAACGAGACCTGGGTGTCATGGTACACCAGTCATTAAAAGTAGGCATGCAGGTGCAGCAGGCAGTGAAGAAAGCAAATGGTATGTTAGCTTTCATAGCAAAAGGATTTGAGTATTGGAGCAGGGAGATTCTACTGCAGTTGTAAAGGGTCTTGGTGAGATCACACCTGGAGTATAGCGTACAGTTTTGATCTCCTAATCTAAGGAAAGACATTCTTGCCATAGAGGGAGTACAGAGAAGGTTCACCAGACTGATTCCTGGGATGTCAGGACTTTCATTTGAAGAAAAACTGGATAGACTCGATTTGTACTCGCTAGAATTTGGAAGATTGAGGGGGATCTTATAGAAACGTACAAAATTCTTAAGGGGTTGGACAGGCTAGATGCAGGAAGATTGTTCCCGATGTTGGGGAAGTCCAGAACAAGGAATCACAGTTTAAGGATAAGGGGGAAATCTTTTAGGACCGAGATGCGGAAAACATTTTTCACACAGAGAGTGGTGAATCTGTGGAATTCCCTGCCACAGAAGGTAGTTGAGGCCAGTTAATTGGCTATATTTAAGAGGGAGTTAGATGTGGCCCTTGTGGCGAAAGGGATCAGGGGGTATGGAGAGAAGGCACGTAAAGGATACTGAGTTGGATGATCAGCCATGATCATATTGAATGGCGGTGCAGGCTCGATGGGCCGAATGGCCTACTCCTTCACCTATTTTCTATATTTCTATGTTTCTATGCTCCCCAGCCCTGCACGGCCCGATTTTACCTTCCCCCAAAAATCACAAACCCGGCTCTCCCGGTAAACCCATTGTCTCTGCCTGTTCGTGCCCCCACCGAACTCATCTCCACATACCTTGACTCCATCCCATCCCCCTTGGTTAAATCCCTCCCTACCTATGTTCAAGACACCTCAGACACTCTCCGTCATCTTCGCGCATTCCACTCTATAGGCCCTCACCCCTCATCTTCACCATGGACGTCCAGTCACTCTACACCTCCATCCATCCCCCACCAGGATGGCCTCAAAGCCCTCCGGTACTTCCTCGACCAGAGGAGCAACCTATACCCAGCCACTGACACTCTCCTCTGCCTAACGGAGTTGGTCCTCACACTCAACAACTTTACATTTGACTCCTCCCATTTCCTCCAAACACAAGGCGTAGCTATGGGCACACGCATGGGCCCCAGCTACGCCTGCCTCTTTGTCGGGTACGTCGAACAATCCTTGTTCAATACGTACCAGGGCCCCATCCCCGACCTCTACCTCCGTTACATCGACGACTGCTTTGGGGCCACCTCCTGCACCTACACACAACTGACTGACTTCATCCACTTCACCAACAACTTCCATCCGGCACTCAAATACACCTGGACCATTTCCGACACTTCCCTACCATTCCTTGACCTCACTATCTCCATCGCAGGGGATAGACTTCTGACCGACATCCACTATAAACCCACTGACTCCCATGGCTATCTGGACTACACGTCTTCCCACCCTACCTCCTGTAAGGACTCCATCCCTTACTTCCAATTCCTCCGTCTACGCCGCATCTCCTCCCAGGATAAGACGTTCCACACCAGGGCATCTGAAATGTCCTCATTCTTCAGGGAACGGGGGTTCCCCTCCTCCACCATAGATGAGGCTCGCACCAGGGTCTCTTCCATACCCCGCAACATTGCTCTCTCTCCCCATCCCCGCACTCGCAACAAGGGCAGAGTCCCCCTAGTCCTCACCTTTCATCCCACCAGCCTTCACATACAAAAAGTAATCCTCCGTCAGTTTCGCCACCTCCAACGTGACCCCACCACTCGCCACATCTTCCCATCTCCCCCCATGTCTGCCCTCCGCAAAGACCGCTCTCTCCGCAACTCCCTTGTCAATTCTTCCCTTCCCTCCCGCACCACCCCCTCCCCGGGCACTTTCCCTGGCAACCGCAAGATATGCAACACTTGTCCCATTACCTCTCCCCCTCGACTCCATTCAAGGGCCCAAGCATTCGTTCCAGGTGCGACAGAGGTTTACCTGCATCTTCTCCAACCCCACCTGTTGCATCCGCTGCTCTAGATGTCAGCAGATCTACATTGGTGAGACCAAGCAGAGGCTGGGCGATCGTTTCGCCGAACACCTCCGCTCGGTCCGCAATAACCAACCTGACCTCCCGGTGGCTCAGCACTTCAACTCCCCCTCCCACTCTGTATCCGACCTCTCTGTCCTGGGTCTCCTCCATGGCCAGAGTGAGGCCCACTGTAAATTGGAGGAGCAACATCTCATATTTTGCTTGGGTGGTTTACACCCCAGCAATATGAACATTGACATCTTCAATTTCAGGTAATCCCTGCTTTCTCCTCCCCTTCCCAGCTCTCCCTCAGCCCACTGTCTCCGCCTCTTCCTTTCTTCTTCCCACCCCACCCCCAACCTCACATCGGTCTGAAGAATGGTCTCGACCCGAAACGTCGCCTATTTCCTTCGGTCCATAGATGCTGCCTCACCCGCCGAGTTTCTCCAGCATTTTCGTCTACCCATTCATACAAGTTCTGTTATCCCACTTCCCTCACCCACTCCCTACACATTAGGGGCAATTTTACAGAGACAAGTGAACCTACAAAGCCAATGCATGTTTGGGATGTGGGAGGAAACCCACACGCTTGCAGGGAGAATGTGCAAATTCAACACAGACAGTGCCCGAGGACAGGATCGAACACAGATCTCTGGTGTGTGAGGCAGCAAGTCCACCAGCTGTGCCACTATATTTTGTTTTCCAACACACAAAATTATACGTTGATAACTTTAGTTACTAAAAAAATGAAAATATCTATTTCCTGTTTTAAATCTCGAAGTGGCGCTGTGTTCCCCTTTACAGCTACTGTATGTTTTAATTAAGTTCAATACTATGGGGCAGTACATTGGCCATAAAGTTGCTGCCCAAAAGTGCCAGAGACCCGGGTGAGGCCTCGCATCAAAAATAGCGGCGTTTATGGAGCAAGGCGGGCGTCAGCCCCGTGTTCAAGAGACAAGAAAGAGGAAGACAGTGCAGATCAGTGGGTGACTCAGGAGCTGGTGCAGGAGGTGGGGGCTTCAAATATAGAGTCATACAGCATGGAAACAGGCCCTCTGGCCCAACTTGTCCATGCCCATGCCCCATACACTTGTACTACCAGCCTGTATTTGACCTATATCCCTGTAAACATGAATTACACATGAATGTTCAATGTGACCATAGACTGCATCGAATGCTGAGAGATACATTCTGCAATCTCTATCTTGCACTTTACTCCACATATTGTCATTGAGATTGACTTCATTATAATGTCATAATAATAGGAGTAAAATTAGGCCTTTCGACCCAGCAAGTCTTTCTTCTGCCTTCTCCCCATATCCTCTGACATCTGTGCTAATCAAAAATCTATCTATCTCTGCATTAAATATCTCCACTGACGGCCTCCACAGCCTTCTGTGGCAAAACAAATCACAGATTCACCACCCTCTGACTAAATAAATGTATTCTCAACACATTCCTAAATGAATGTCCTTTAATTCTGAGGCAATGACATCTAGTCCTAAACTCTTTTAAAGTTTCAAGCAGGGTTAGGTTATAAAAAAATATCCCAAGCTTTGAACATCTCACGGAGCACTGTTCAATCCATCATCCGAAAATGGAAAGAGTATGGCACAACTGCAACCCTACCAAGACATGGCCGTCCACCTAAACTGACAGGCCGGGCAAGGAGAGCATTGATCAGAGAAGCAGCCAAGAGGCCACATGGTAACTCTGGAGGAGCTGCAGAGATCCACAGCTCGGGTGGGAGAATCTGTCCACAGGACAACTATTAGTCGTGCACTCCACAAATCGGCCCTTTATGGAAGTGGCAAGAAGAAAGCCATTGTTGAAAAAACGCCATAAGAAGTCCCGTTTGCAGTTTGCCACAAGCCATGTGGGGGACACAGCAAACATGTGGAGGAAGGTGCTCTGGTCAGATGAGACCAAAATTGAAGTTTTTGGCCTAAATGCAAAACGCTATGTGTGGCGGAAAACTAACACTGCACATCACCCTGAACACACCATCCCCACTGTGAAACATGGTGGTGGCAGCATCAAGCTGTGGGGCTGCTTTCCTTCAGCAGGGACAGGGAAGCTGGTCTGAGTTGATGGGAAGATGGATGAAGAAAACCTGTTAGAGTCTGCGAAAGACTTGAGACTGGGGCGGAGGTTCACCTTCCAGCAGGACAACGACTCTAAACATACAGCCAGAGCTACAATGGAATGGTTTAGATCAAAGCATATTCATGTGTTAGAATGGCCCAGTCAAAGTCCAGACCTAAATCCAATTGAGAATCTCTGGCAAGACTTGAAAATTGCTGTTCACAGACGCTCTCCATCCAATCTGACTGAGCTTGAGCTATTTTTCAAAGAAGAATGTGCAAACATTTCTGTCTCTAGATGTGCAAAGTAGCTAGAGACATACCCCAAAAGACTTGCAGCTGTAATTGCAGCAAAAGATGGTTCTATACAAAGCATTGACTCACGGGGGCGGAATACTTTTGCACGCCACACATTTCAGTTTTTTATTTGTAAAAAAAATTGAAAACCATGTATCATTTTCCTTCCACTACACAATAATGCACCACTTTGTGTTGGTCTATCACATAACATCCCAATAAAATACATTTACGTTTGTGGTTGTAACGTGACAAAATGTGGAAAAGTTCAAGGGGTAGGAATACTTTTGCAAGCCACTGTACCTGCTCTCACGGTTACTAAACAATTTAATTCTCCTTCCAATTCCCACACTGACCTTTCTGTCCAAGGTCACCTCCATTGTCTGAGTAAGGTTAAACGCAAATTTGAGGAACCCAGTGGTATAAACATTGATTTCTCTAACTACAAGCGACCCTTGCTTTCCCTCTCTCTCTATCCCTCCCCCCTCCAAGTCGCACCAGCTTCACCCAACATGCAGCCAACAATGGCCAGTTTCCTTTATCATCATTACTTTTGACATCACTTTATTCATTGTTCTTGATCTCTCTAAAACATCGCCTATATCTCTCTCTTTTCTTATCCCAACCAGTCTGAAGAAGGGTGTAGACCCAAAACGTCAACCATTCCTTCTCTTCCAATATCTGAAACATGTTTCCTGCATCTACCCAGTCCAATCCTCGAAGAGTTTTACATGTGTCTACAAGATACCCTCTCATCCTTATAAATTCCAGCGAATACAAGCCCGGTCGACCCATTCTTTCATCATATTTCAGTCCCGCCATCCTGCCAAACCTGGCGAACCTCCGCCGCACTCCCTCTATGGCAAGAATATCCTTCCTCAAATTAGGAGGGCAAAATTGTACACAATACTCCAGGTGCGGTCTCACCAGGGCCCTGTGCAACTGCAGTAGGACCTTCTTGCACCTAAACTGAAAGCCTCAGACAGAGTATTGTGTAGAAGTTGGGAGGTCATTGTACAGTTGTATAAGATGTTGATTAAAGTACATTTAGAGTATTGTGTTCAGTTTTGGTCACCGTGCAAATATGTTGTCAAACTGGAAAGGTGCAGAGTAGATTAACGAGGCTGTTGCTAGGATACGAGGGTCTGAGCTATGGAGGGAGATTGTGTAGGCCAGGACTTGATTCCTTGGAGCGCAGGAGGGTGAGGAGTGAATTATAGAGATGTACAAAATCATGAGAGGAATTGATCAGGTAAATACACAGTTAGACGAGGAAATTAAATAATGAGTTAGATGAGGGAAATGTAAATGACGATTTAGATGAGGGAATTTAATGTAACATCTCTATGTTTGCGGAAGACACATACCATAGCTATGGGGCAGTGTGAGCTGCTAGGAGGATGCTATGAGGCTGCAGGGTGACTTGTGGTCACAGTGACAGAGAGACAGAGAGATACAGACACACAGACACAGTCACAGAAACACAGAGACACAGAGACACAGAGACACAGATACACAGAGACACAGACACAGATACACAGATACACAGAGACACAGATACACAGACACACAGACACAGTCACAGAAACACAGAGACACAGAGACACAGATACACAGATACACAGATACACAGATACACAGATACACAGAGACACAGAGACACAGAGACACAGAGACACAGAGACACAGAGACACACAGACACTGTCACAGATACACAGAGACACAGAGACACACAGACACAGTCACAGAAACACAGAGACACAGAGACACAGAGACACAGAGACACAGAGACACAGAGACACAGAGACACAGAGACACAGATACACAGATACACAGAGACACAGATACACAGAGACACTGTCACAGATACACAGAGACACAGATACACAGAGACACAGAGACACAGATACACAGAGACACAGAGACACAGAGACACAGAGACACAGAGACACAGAGACACAGATACACAGATACACAGATACACAGATACACAGAGACACAGTCACAGAGCCATAACCATAGTCATAGAGTCAGAGTCGTAGATTGATACTGCATGGAGACGGGTCCTTGGACCCAACATGCCCACACCGGCCAACATGTACCAGCTACACCAGATCCCACCTGCCTTCGTTTGGCCCATATCCCTCCAAACTTGTTCTATCCATGTAGCTGTCTAAATGTCTCTTAAACGTTAGGATAGTCCCTGCCACGAGATCTGGGTGTCCTTGTACACCAGTCACTGCAAGTAAACATGCAGGTACAGCAGGCAGTGAAGATAGCTAATGGCCTGTTGGCCTTTATAAATAGAGGATTTGAGTATAGGAGTAAAGAGGTTCTTCTGCAGTTGCACAGGGCCCTGGTGAGACCACACCTGGAGTATTGTGTGCAGTTTTGGCCTGTTGGCCTTCATAACAAGAGGAGTTGAGTATAGGAGCAAAGAGGTTCTTCTGCAGTTGTACAGGGCCCTGGTGAGACCACATCTGTGTGCAGTTTTGGTCCCCTAATTTGAAGAAGGACATCCTTGCTATTGAGGGAGTGCAGCGTAGGTTCACAAGGTAAATTCCCGGGATGGCGGGAATGTCATATGAGGAAAGATTGTAGTGACTGGGCTTGTATTCACTGGAATTTAGACGGATGAGAGGATATCTTACAGAAAGTATAAAATTATAAAAGGACTAGACAGGCTAGAGGCAGGAAACATGTTACCGATGTTGGGGGAGTCCGGAATCAGGGGCCACACACAATCTAAAAATAAAGGGAAGGTCATTTAGAACTGAGATGAGAAGATTTGTTTTCACCCAGAGTTGTGAGTGTGGAATTCTCTGCCACAGAGGGCGGTGGAGGACGGTTCTCTGGATGCTTTCAAGAGAGAACTGGATAGGGCTCTTAAAGATAGCGGAGTCAGGGGATATGGGGAGAAGGCAGGAACGGGGAACTGATTGTGGATGATCAGCCATGATCATATTGAATGACGAATGGTGCAGGCTCGAAGGGCCGAATGGCCTCTAGTCCTGCACCTATTGTCTATGTTTCTATGTGTCCCCCCCCCCCTGTCCGTCCCCCTCTGCTTTCCCCCACGGTGTAATGTCCTATCACTTGCCCCAGCCGGACCTCAGTGCGTGATGGACCTACCCTGGGCGAGGGTCAGGAGCGCCCACAATAAAGTTGTCATCGTCATTCGGAAAGATCTAGAACGGACAAAGAAAGATGGTGACCATCAGAACAAGTGTAGTTGTGTCAAAAATCCTGCCCTGCTCATCTCCTTCTCCCCCTCCCTCTCCCTCTCTCTCCCACTCTCTCTCCATCTCCATCTCCATCTCCATCTCCTTCTCCCCCTCCCTCTCCCACTCTCTCCATCTCCATCTCCATCTCCTTCTCCCCCTCCCTCTCCCTCTCTCTCCCACTCTCTCTCTCTCCATCTCCATCTCCTTCTCCCCCTCCCTCTCCCTCTCTCCATCTCCTTCTCCCCCTCCCTCTCCCTCTCACTCTCTCCATCTCCATCTCCTTCTCCCCCTCCCTCTCCCTCTCCCTCCCACTCTCTCTCCATCTCCATCTCCTTCTCCCCCTCCCTCTCCCTCTCTCTCCCACTCTCTCTCCATCTCCATCTCCTTCTCCCCCTCCCTCTCCCTCTCTCTCCCACTCTCTCTCTCCATCTCCATCTCCTTCTCCCCCTCCCTCTCCCTCTGTCTCCCACTCTCTCTCCATCTCCATCTCCTTCTCCCCCTCCCTCTCCCTCTCTCTCCCACTCTCTCTCCATCTCCATCTCCTTCTCCCCCTCTCTCTCTCCTCTCTCTCCCCCCCTCTCTCTCTGTCTCTCTCCTCTCTCACACTCTCTATTGCTTCTCTCTGGCTCGCTCCACTCTGTCTCCCCCCTCTATCTCTCTCTCTAGTTCCTCTCTCTCTCAATTTCAATTTTCAATTTCAATTTTCAATTTTTTACAATTTAAAATCTTTATTGTCAAAGTATAAAATATGACATCCATATTTAAAATGCATAAGTATAAATACAAGTATACAGTGCATGGATAGATATGTCCCTGTACATAAACTCGCAATAGGCCTATAGCCCTTTATTGATGCTACACACTTCTTGCAGCTGTAAGCAGTACAACACAATAGCACGTTTAGCAATTCAATATTCATTTCTTAGTGTCAGTTAATGTCAATTAGTGTGTGCGTACATATGTGCATGTTGGTCATTCACCGTGTCACAGGTTATGGCATATTGTTCACCAAGATCTGCCGTATTCCCTTCGCCAAGGATTATTCTTAGTTTTGATGTATCATCTAGTTCTTTAAAATCAGGGGCTGCCAGACTGAGTTTGTCAAAGTATGTTTTGCCTTGTTTTGTCCATTTTAAAAAATATTTTAGGAGGAATCGCACCTCTGTTTCAACCTCATCTGTCAATCAGTGCTTGCATATTCTGTTGTCTCGGTTGCCAGAATCTCTTCTGTCATCCATTTTCAAATGCCAAATAGTGGTCACTTAACCTGTATTTGGTGAGGGTCTGTCTCTGCCTCATGTCTCTAACAGTTGAGAGATAGTCTTTCAATTTATAATCTCTTTTTAGGGCACGGTAACATTCTAATCTGCTTTGGCTTTAGGTTTCTTTATCCCAATGTGCCAAATATGGGGATCTCTCTCTCTCTCTCCCTCTCCCTC
>NW_022630128.1:72500-97193 GCF_010909765.2 Amblyraja radiata | reverse complement strand
ACTGAAACACCCAAACAACAAGGACAGACGAAAGAGCCTAATGGCCTAAACCTTGCATAAACTCAAACCTAGGTGGATCCTGACTGACTCCCACAAATCTATGGAAGGGCAAGTGTAAGGCAAGTAGATTTGGGCAAGGGTGATGAAACCGTGGGCCAAATACCAAGTGACAGTACATGGTGAAAGGAATCCCCAGGAGGAGATCAATAAGCACCAGAGGGCATGTTTCCCACTGTCCGATAATCACAACCTAAACTTACAGTGACCCGGGCTTCATCACTCAGGCAAATCAAAACCGCAGAGGGACCAGGCGGCAAAACAAGGTACAGGACGGAGTCAGGAGGGTGAAACCCAATCCAAGGGGGGATGGATGTGGAGTTACCAGTACCAACCTAGATAGAATGGACTCTAATAATCATAGTAGGGAAGTGAGGGACACTATAAAACTAGGATAGGGAGGCAGGGAGAACCAGAGAGGGAGTCAAATGAGGGTCAGACAGGAGAGGATATTCACAGCTCACCCCATGATAACCCTAACCCAAACCACGGATAGCTCCCCCGGCAGACCCCACTGAAACACCCCAAACAACAAGGACAGACGAAAGAGCCTAATGGCCTAAACCTTGCATAAACTCAACTAGGGTGGATCCTGACTGACTCCCACAATCTATGGAAGGGCAAGTGTAAGGCAAGTAGATTTGGGCAAGGGTGATGAAACCGTGGGCCAAATACCAAGTGACAGTACATGGTGAAAAGGAATCCCCAGGAGGAGATCAATAAGCACCAGAGGGCATGTTTCCCACTGTCCGATAAATCACAACCTAACCTTTACAGTGACACGGGCTTCATCACTCAGGCAAATCAAAACCGCAGAGGGACCAGGCGGCAAAACAAGGTACAGACGGAGTCAGGAGGGTGAAACCCAATCCAAGGGGGGGATGATGGAGTTAACAGTACCAACCTAGATAGAATGGACTCTAATAATCATAGTAGGGAAGTGAGGGACACTATAAAACTAGGATAGGGAGGCAGGGAGAACCAGAGAGGGAGTCAAATGAGGGTCAGACAGGAGAGGATAATCACAGCTCACCCCATGATAACCCTAACCCAAACCACGGATAGCTCCCCCGGCAGACCCCACTGAAACACCCCAAACAACAAGGACAGACGAAAGAGCCTAATGGCCTAAACCTTGCATAAACTCAAACCTAGGGTGGATCCTGACTGACTCCCACAAATCTATGGAAGGGCAAGTGTAAGGCAAGTAGATTTGGGCAAGGGTGATGAAACCGTGGGCCCAAATACCAAGTGACAGTACATGGTGAAAAGGAATCCCCAGGAGGAGATCAATAAGCACCAGAGGCATGTTTCCCACTGTCCGATAAATCCACAACCTAACCTTTACAGTGACACGGGCTTCATCACTCAGGCAAATCAAAACCGCAGAGGACCAGGCGGCAAAACAGGTACAGACGGAGTCAGGAGGGTGAAACCCAATCCAAGGGGGGATGATGGAGTTAACAGTACCAACCTAGATAGAATGGACTCTAATAATCATAGTAGGGAAGTGAGGGACACTATAAAACTAGGATAGGGAGGCAGGGAGAACCAGAGAGGGAGTCAAATGAGGGTCAGACAGGAGAGGATAATCACAGCTCACCCCATGATAACCCTAACCCAAACCACGGATAGCTCCCCCGGCCAGACCCCACTGAAACACCCCAAACAAACAAGGACAGACGAAAGAGCCTAATGGCCTAAACCTTGCATAAACTCAAACCTAGGGTGGATCCTGACTGACTCCCACAAATCTATGGAAGGGCAAGTGTAAGGCAAGTAGATTTGGGCAAGGGTGATGAAACCGTGGGCCAAATACAAGTGACAGTACATGGTGAAAAGGAATCCCCAGGAGGAGATCAATAAGCACCAGAGGGCATGTTTCCCACTGTCCGATAAATCACAACCTAACCTTTACAGTGACACGGGCTTCATCACTCAGGCAAATCAAAACCGCAGAGGGACCAGGCGGCAAAACAAGGTACAGATGAGTCAGGAGGGTGAAACCCAATCCAAGGGGGGGATGATGGAGTTAACAGTACCACCTAGGATAGAATGGACTCTAATAATCATAGTAGGGAAGTGAGGGACACTATAAAACTAGGATAGGGAGGCAGGGAGAACCAGAGAGGGAGTCAAATGAGGGTCAGACAGGAGAGGATAATCACAGCTCACCCCATGAATAACCCTAACCCAACCACGGATAGCTCCCCCGGCAGACCCCACTGAAACACCCAAACAACAAGGACAGACGAAAGAGCCTAATGGCCTAAACCTTGCATAAACTCAACCTAGGGTGGATCCTGACTGACTCCCACAAATCTATGGAAGGGCAAGTGTAAGGCAAGTAGATTTGGGCAAGGGTGATGAAACCGTGGGCCAAATACCAAGTGACAGTACAGTGGTGAAAAGGAATCCCCAGGAGGAGATCAATAAGCACCAGAGGGCATGTTTCCCACTGTCCGATAAATCACAACCTAACCTTTACAGTGACACGGGCTTCATCACTCAGGCAAATCAAAACCGCAGAGGGACCAGGCGGCAAAACAAGGTACAGACGGAGTCAGGAGGGTGAAACCCAATCCAAGGGGGGGATGATGGAGTTAACAGTACCAACCTAGATAGAATGGACTCTCATAATCATAGTAGGGAAGTGAGGGACACTATAAAACTAGGATAGGGAGGCAGGGAGAACCAGAGAGGGAGTCAAATGAGGGTCAGACAGGAGAGGATAATCACAGCTCACCCCATGATAACCCTAACCCAAACCACGGATAGCTCCCCCGGCAGACCCCACTGAAACACCCCAAACAACAAGGACAGACGAAAGAGCCTAATGGCCTAAACCTTGCATAAACTCAAACCTAGGGTGGATCCTGACTGACTCCCACAAATCTATGGAAGGGCAAGTGTAAGGCAAGTAGATTTGGGCAAGGGTGATGAAACCGTGGGCCAAATACCAAGTGACAGTACATGGTGAAAAGGAATCCCCAGGAGGAGATCAATAACACCAGAGGGCATGTTTCCCACTGTCCGATAAATCACAACTACACCTTACAGTGAACGGGCTTCATCACTCAGGCAAATCAAAACGCAGAGGGACCAGGCGGCCAAAACAAGGTACAGACGGAGTCAGGAGGGGTGAAACCAATCCAAGGGGGGGATGATGGAGTTAAACAGTACCAACCTAGCTAGAATGGACTCTAATAATCATAGTAGGGAAGTGAGGGACACTATAAAACTAGGATAGGGAGGCAGGGAGAAACAGAGGGGAGTATATGAGGGGTCAGAAAGGGAGAGGATAATCACAGCTACCAATGATAACCTAACCCAAACCACGGATAGCTCCCCGGCAGACCCCACTGAAACACCCCAAACAAACAAGGACAGGACGAAAGAGCCTATGGCCTAAACCGTGCATAAACTCAAACCTAGGGTGGATCCTGCTGACTCCCACAAATCTATGGAAGGGCAGTGTAAGGCAAGTAGATTTGGGCAAGGGTGATGAAACCGTGGGCCAATACCAAGTGACAGTACAATGGTGAAAAGGAATCCCCAGGAGGAGATCAATAAGCACCAGAGGGCATGTTTCCCACTGTCCGATAAATCAACAACCTAACCTTTACAGTGACACGGGCTTCATCACTCCGGCAAATCAAAACCGCAGAGGACCAGGCTGCAAAACAAGGTACAGACGGAGTCCAGGAGGGTGAAACCAATCCAAGGGGGGGATGATGGAGTTACCGTACCAACCTAGATAGAATGGACTCTAATAATCATAGTAGTGAAGTGATGACACTATAAAACTAGGATAGGGGAGGCAGGGAGAACCAGAGAGGGAGTCAAATGAGGGTCAGACAGGAGAGGGATAATCACAGCTCACCCCATGATAACCCTAAACCCAAACCAGGATAGCTCCCCCGGCAGACCCCACTGAAACACCCCAAACAACAAGGACAGACGAAAGAGCCTAAGGCCTAAACCTTGCATAAACTTCAAACCTAGGGGTGGATCCTGCTGACTCCCACAAATCTATGGAAGGGCAAGTGTAAGGCAAGTAGATTTGGGGCAAGGGTGATGAAACCGTGGGCCAAATACCAAGTGACAGTACATGGTGAAAAGGAATCCCCAGGAGGAGATCAATAAGCACCAGAGGGCATGTTTCCCACTGTCCGATAAATCCAACCTAACCTTTACAGTGACACGGGCTTCATCACTCAGGCAAATCAAAACCGCAGAGGGACCAGCGGCAAAACAAGGTACAGACGGAGTCAGGAGGGTGAAACCCAATCCAAGGGGGGGATGATGGAGTTAACAGTACCAACCTAGATAGAATGGACTCTAATAATCATAGTAGGGAAGTGAGGGACACTATAAAACTAGGATAGGGAGGCAGGGAGAACCAGAGAGGGAGTCAAATGAGGGTCAGACAGGAGAGGATAATCACAGCTCACCCCATGATAACCCTAACCCAAACCACGGATAGCTCCCCCGGCAGACCCCACTGAAACACCCCAAACAACAAGGACAGACGAAAGAGCCTAATGGCCTAAACCTTGCATAAACTCAAACCTAGGGTGGATCCTGACTGACTCCCACAAATCTATGGAAGGGCAAGTGTAAGGCAAGTAGATTTGGGCCAAAGGGTGATGAAACCGTGGGCCAAATACCAAGTGACAGTACATGGTGAAAAGGAATCCCCAGGAGGAGATCAATAAGCACCAGAGGGCATGTTTCCCACTGTCCGATAAATCACAACCTAACCTTTACAGTGACACGGGCTTCATCACTCAGGCAAATCAAAACCGCAGAGGGACCAGGCGGCAAACAAGGTACAGACGGAGTCAGGAGGGTGAAACCCAATCCAAGGGGGGGATGATGGAGTTAACAGTACCAACCTAGATAGAATGGACTCTAATAAGCATAGTAGGAAGTGAGGGACACTATAAAACCTAGGAATAGGGAGGCAGGGAGAACCAGAGAGGGAGTCAAATGAGGGTCAGACAGGAGAGGATAATCACAGCTCACCCATGATAACCCTAACCCAAACCACGGATAGCTCCCCCGGCAGGACCCCACTGAAACACCCCAAAACAACAAGGACAGACGAAAGAGCCTAATGGCCTAAACCTTGCATAAACTCAAACCTAGGGTGGATCCTGACTGACTCCCACAAATCTATGAAGGGCAAGTGTAAGGCAAGTAGATTTGGGCAAGGGTGATGAAACCGTGGGCCAAATACCAAGTGACAGTACATGGTGAAAAGGAATCCCCAGGAGGAGATCAATAAGCACCAGAGGGCATGTTTCCCACTGTCCGATAATCACACCTAACCTTTACAGTGACACGGGCTTCATCACTCAGGCAAATCAAAACCGCAGAGGGACCAGGCGGCAAAACAAGGTACAGACGGAGTCAGGAGGGTGAAACCCAATCCAAGGGGGGGATGATGGAGTTAACAGTACCAACCTAGATAGAATGGACTCTAATAATCATAGTAGGGAAGTGAGGGACACTATAAAACTAGGATAGGGAGGCAGGGAGAACCAGAGAGGGAGTCAAATGAGGGTCAGACAGGAGAGGATAATCACAGCTCACCCCATGATAACCCTAACCCAAACCACGGATAGCTCCCCCGGCAGACCCCACTGAAACACCCCAAACAACAAGGACAGACGAAAGAGCCTAATGGCCTAAACCTTGCATAAACTCAAACCTAGGGTGGATCCTGACTGACTCCCACAAATCTATGGAAGGGCAAGTGTAAGGCAAGTAGATTTGGGCAAGGGTGATGAAACCGTGGGCCAAATACCAAGTGACAGTACATGGTGAAAAGGAATCCCCAGGAGGAGATCAATAAGCACCAGAGGGCATGTTTCCCACTGTCCGATAAATCACAACCTAACCTTTACAGTGACACGGGCTTCATCACTCAGGCAAATCAAAACCGCAGAGGGACCAGGCGGCAAAACAAGGTACAGACGGAGTCAGGAGGGTGAAACCCAATCCAAGGGGGGGATGATGGAGTTAACAGTACCAACCTAGATAGAATGGACTCTAATAATCATAGTAGGGAAGTGAGGGACACTATAAAACTAGGATAGGGAGGCAGGGAGAACCAGAGAGGGAGTCAAATGAGGGTCAGACAGGAGAGGATAATCACAGCTCACCCCATGATAACCCTAACCCAAACCACGGATAGCTCCCCCGGCAGACCCCACTGAAACACCCCAAACAACAAGGACAGACGAAAGAGCCTAATGGCCTAAACCTTGCATAAACTCAAACCTAGGGTGGATCCTGACTGACTCCCACAAATCTATGGAAGGGCAAGTGTAAGGCAAGTAGATTTGGGCAAGGGTGATGAAACCGTGGGCCAAATACCAAGTGACAGTACATGGTGAAAAGGAATCCCCAGGAGGAGATCAATAAGCACCAGAGGGCATGTTTCCCACTGTCCGATAAATCACAACCTAACCTTTACAGTGACACGGGCTTCATCACTCAGGCAAATCAAAACCGCAGAGGGACCAGGCGGCAAAACAAGGTACAGACGGAGTCAGGAGGGTGAAACCCAATCCAAGGGGGGGATGATGGAGTTAACAGTACCAACCTAGATAGAATGGACTCTAATAATCATAGTAGGGAAGTGAGGGACACTATAAAACTAGGATAGGGAGGCAGGGAGAACCAGAGAGGGAGTCAAATGAGGGTCAGACAGGAGAGGATAATCACAGCTCACCCCATGATAACCCTAACCCAAACCACGGATAGCTCCCCCGGCAGACCCCACTGAAACACCCCAAACAACAAGGACAGACGAAAGAGCCTATGGCCATAAACCTTGCCTAAACTCAAACCTAGGGTGGATCCGACTGACTCCCACAAATCTATGGCAGGGCAGTGTTAAGGCAAGTAGATTGGGCAAGGGTGATGAAACCGTGGGCCAAATACCAAGTGACAGTACATGGTGAAAAGGAATCCCCAGGAGGAGATCAATAAGCACCAGAGGGCAGGTTTCCCACTGTCCGATAAACACAACCTAACCTTTACAGTGACACGGGCTTCATCACTCAGGCAAATCAAAACCGCAGAGGGACCAGGCGGCAAAACAAGGTACAGACGGAGTCAGGAGGGTGAAACCCAATCCAAGGGGGGGATGATGGAGTTAACAGTACCAACCTAGATAGAATGGACTCTAATAATCATAGTAGGGAAGTGAGGGACACTATAAAACTAGGATAGGGAGGCAGGGAGAACCAGAGAGGGAGTCAAATGAGGGTCAGACAGGAGAGGATAATCACAGCTCACCCCATGATAACCCTAACCCAAACCACGGATAGCTCCCCCGGCAGACCCCACTGAAACACCCCAAACAACAAGGACAGACGAAAGAGCCTAATGGCCTAAACCTTGCATAAACTCAAACCTAGGGTGGATCCTGACTGACTCCCACAAATCTATGGAAGGGCAAGTGTAAGGCAAGTAGATTTGGGCAAGGGTGATGAAACCGTGGGCCAAATACCAAGTGACAGTACATGGTGAAAAGGAATCCCCAGGAGGAGATCAATAAGCACCAGAGGGCATGTTTCCCACTGTCCGATAAATCACAACCTAACCTTTACAGTGACACGGGCTTCATCACTCAGGCAAATCAAAACCGCAGAGGGACCAGGCGGCAAAACAAGGTACAGACGGAGTCAGGAGGGTGAAACCCAATCCAAGGGGGGGATGATGGAGTTAACAGTACCAACCTAGATAGAATGGACTCTAATAATCATAGTAGGGAAGTGAGGGACACTATAAAACTAGGATAGGGAGGCAGGGAGAACCAGAGAGGGAGTCAAATGAGGGTCAGACAGGAGAGGATAATCACAGCTCACCCCATGATAACCCTAACCCAAACCACGGATAGCTCCCCCGGCAGACCCCACTGAAACACCCCAAACAACAAGGACAGACGAAAGAGCCTAATGGCCTAAACCTTGCATAAACTCAAACCTAGGGTGGATCCTGACTGACTCCCACAAATCTATGGAAGGGCAAGTGTAAGGCAAGTAGATTTGGGCAAGGGTGATGAAACCGTGGGCCAAATACCAAGTGACAGTACATGGTGAAAAGGAATCCCCAGGAGGAGATCAATAAGCACCAGAGGGCATGTTTCCCACTGTCCGATAAATCACAACCTAACCTTTACAGTGACACGGGCTTCATCACTCAGGCAAATCAAAACCGCAGAGGGACCAGGCGGCAAAACAAGGTACAGACGGAGTCAGGAGGGTGAAACCCAATCCAAGGGGGGGATGATGGAGTTAACAGTACCAACCTAGATAGAATGGACTCTAATAATCATAGTAGGGAAGTGAGGGACACTATAAAACTAGGATAGGGAGGCAGGGAGAACCAGAGAGGGAGTCAAATGAGGGTCAGACAGGAGAGGATAATCACAGCTCACCCCATGATAACCCTAACCCAAACCACGGATAGCTCCCCCGGCAGACCCCACTGAAACACCCCAAACAACAAGGACAGACGAAAGAGCCTAATGGCCTAAACCTTGCATAAACTCAAACCTAGGGTGGATCCTGACTGACTCCCACAAATCTATGGAAGGGCAAGTGTAAGGCAAGTAGATTTGGGCAAGGGTGATGAAACCGTGGGCCAAATACCAAGTGACAGTACATGGTGAAAAGGAATCCCCAGGAGGAGATCAATAAGCACCAGAGGGCATGTTTCCCACTGTCCGATAAATCACAACCTAACCTTTACAGTGACACGGGCTTCATCACTCAGGCAAATCAAAACCGCAGAGGGACCAGGCGGCAAAACAAGGTACAGACGGAGTCAGGAGGGTGAAACCCAATCCAAGGGGGGGATGATGGAGTTAACAGTACCAACCTAGATAGAATGGACTCTAATAATCATAGTAGGGAAGTGAGGGACACTATAAAACTAGGATAGGGAGGCAGGGAGAACCAGAGAGGGAGTCAAATGAGGGTCAGACAGGAGAGGATAATCACAGCTCACCCCATGATAACCCTAACCCAAACCACGGATAGCTCCCCCGGCAGACCCCACTGAAACACCCCAAACAACAAGGACAGACGAAAGAGCCTAATGGCCTAAACCTTGCATAAACTCAAACCTAGGGTGGATCCTGACTGACTCCCACAAATCTATGGAAGGGCAAGTGTAAGGCAAGTAGATTTGGGCAAGGGTGATGAAACCGTGGGCCAAATACCAAGTGACAGTACATGGTGAAAAGGAATCCCCAGGAGGAGATCAATAAGCACCAGAGGGCATGTTTCCCACTGTCCGATAAATCACAACCTAACCTTTACAGTGACACGGGCTTCATCACTCAGGCAAATCAAAACCGCAGAGGGACCAGGCGGCAAAACAAGGTACAGACGGAGTCAGGAGGGTGAAACCCAATCCAAGGGGGGGATGATGGAGTTAACAGTACCAACCTAGATAGAATGGACTCTAATAATCATAGTAGGGAAGTGAGGGACACTATAAAACTAGGATAGGGAGGCAGGGAGAACCAGAGAGGGAGTCAAATGAGGGTCAGACAGGAGAGGATAATCACAGCTCACCCCATGATAACCCTAACCCAAACCACGGATAGCTCCCCCGGCAGACCCCACTGAAACACCCCAAACAACAAGGACAGACGAAAGAGCCTAATGGCCTAAACCTTGCATAAACTCAAACCTAGGGTGGATCCTGACTGACTCCCACAAATCTATGGAAGGGCAAGTGTAAGGCAAGTAGATTTGGGCAAGGGTGATGAAACCGTGGGCCAAATACCAAGTGACAGTACATGGTGAAAAGGAATCCCCAGGAGGAGATCAATAAGCACCAGAGGGCATGTTTCCCACTGTCCGATAAATCACAACCTAACCTTTACAGTGACACGGGCTTCATCACTCAGGCAAATCAAAACCGCAGAGGGACCAGGCGGCAAAACAAGGTACAGACGGAGTCAGGAGGGTGAAACCCAATCCAAGGGGGGGATGATGGAGTTAACAGTACCAACCTAGATAGAATGGACTCTAATAATCATAGTAGGGAAGTGAGGGACACTATAAAACTAGGATAGGGAGGCAGGGAGAACCAGAGAGGGAGTCAAATGAGGGTCAGACAGGAGAGGATAATCACAGCTCACCCCATGATAACCCTAACCCAAACCACGGATAGCTCCCCCGGCAGACCCCACTGAAACACCCCAAACAACAAGGACAGACGAAAGAGCCTAATGGCCTAAACCTTGCATAAACTCAAACCTAGGGTGGATCCTGACTGACTCCCACAAATCTATGGAAGGGCAAGTGTAAGGCAAGTAGATTTGGGCAAGGGTGATGAAACCGTGGGCCAAATACCAAGTGACAGTACATGGTGAAAAGGAATCCCCAGGAGGAGATCAATAAGCACCAGAGGGCATGTTTCCCACTGTCCGATAAATCACAACCTAACCTTTACAGTGACACGGGCTTCATCACTCAGGCAAATCAAAACCGCAGAGGGACCAGGCGGCAAAACAAGGTACAGACGGAAGTCAGGAGGTTGAACCCAATCCAAGGGGGGGATTATGGGAGTTAACAGTACCAACCTAGATAGAATGGACTCTAATAATCATAGTAGGGAAGTGAGGGACACTATAAAACTAGGATAGGAGGCAGGGAGAACCAGAGAGGGAGTCAAATGAGGGTAGACAGGAGAGGATAATCACAGCTCACCCATGATAACCCTAACCCAAACCACGGATAGCTCCCCCGGCAGACCCCACTGAAACACCCCAAACAACAAGGACAGACGAAAGAGCCTAATGGCCTAAACCTTGCATAAACTCAACCTAGGGTGGATCCTGACTGACTCCCACAAATCTATGGAAGGGCAAGTGTAAGGCAAGTAGATTGGGCAAGGGTGATGAAACCGTGGGCCAAATACACGTGACAGTACATGGTGAAAAGGAATCCCCAGGAGGAGATCAATAAGCACAGAGGGCATGTTTCCCACTGTCCGATAAATCACAACCTAACCTTTACAGTGACACGGGCTTCATACTCAGGCAAATCAAAACCGCAGAGGGACCAGGCCGGCAAAACAAGGTACAGACGGAGTCAGGAGGTGAAACCAATCCAAGGGGGGGGATTGATGGAGTTAACAGTACCAACCTAGATAGAATGGACTCTAATAATCATAGTAGGGAAGTGAGGGACACTAATAAAACTAGGATAGGGAGGCAGGGAGAACCAGAGAGGGAGTCAAATGAGGGTCAGACAGGAGAGGATAATCACAGCTCACCCCCATGATAACCCTAACCCAAACCACGGATAGCTCCCCCGGCAGACCCCACTGAAACACCCCAAACAACAAGGACAGACGAAAAGAGGCCTAATGGCCTAAACCTTGCATAAACTCAAACCTAGGGGGATCCTGACTGACTCCCACAATCTATGGAAGGGCAAGTGTAAGGCAAGTAGATTTGGGCAAGGGTGATGAAAACCGTGGGCCAAA
Source organism: Amblyraja radiata (assembly GCF_010909765.2). Taxonomy (NCBI): domain Eukaryota; kingdom Metazoa; phylum Chordata; class Chondrichthyes; order Rajiformes; family Rajidae; genus Amblyraja; species Amblyraja radiata. The sequence continues at coordinate 85,613 of NW_022630128.1, read as the reverse complement.
TACCAAGTGACAGTAAATGGTGAAAAGGAATCCCCAGGAGGAGATCAATAAGCACCAGAGGGCATGTTTCCCACCTGTCCGATAAATCACAACCAACCTTTACAGTGACACGGGCTTTCATCACTCAGGCAAATCAAAACCGCAGAGGGACCAGCGCGCAAACAAGGTACAGACGGAGTACAGGAGGGTGAACCCAATCCAAGGGGGGATGCATGGAGTTAACAGTACCAACTAGATAGAATGGACTCTAATATCATACGTAGGGAAGTGAGGGACACTATAAAAACTAGGATAGGGAGGCAGGGAGAACCAGAGAGGGAGTCAAAATGAGGGTCAGACAGGAGAGGATAATCACAGCTCACCCCATGATAACCCTAACCCAAACCACGGATAGCTCCCCCGGCAGACCCCACTGAACACCCAAACAACAAGGCGAGACGAAAGAGCCTAATGGCCTAAACCTTGCAATAAACTCAAACCTAGGGTGGATCCTGACTGACTCCAACAAATCTATGGAAGGGCAAGTGTAAGGCAAGTAGATTTGGGCAAGGGTGATGAAACCGTGGGCCCAAATACCAAGTGACAGTACATGTGAAAAGGAATCCCCAGGAGGAGATCAATAAGCACCAGGGGCATGTTTCCACTGTCCGATAAATCACAACCTAACCTTTACAGTGACCACGGGCTTCATCACTCAGGCAAATCAAAACCGCAGAGGGACCAGGCGGCAAAACAAGGTACAGACGGATCAGGAGGGTGAAACCCAATCCAAGGGGGGGATGATGAGTTAAACAGTACCAACTAGATAGAATGGACTCTAATAATCATAGTAGGGAATTGAGGGACACTATAAACTAGATAGGGAGGCAGGAGAACCAGAGAGGGAGTCAAATGAGGGTCAGACGGAGAGGATAATCACAGCCTCACCACATGATAACCCTAACCCAAACACGGATAGCTCCCCCCCGGCAGACCCCACTGAAACACCCCAAAACAACAAAGGACAGACGAAAGAGCCTATATGGCCTAAAACCTTGCATAAACTCAAACCTAGGGTGGATCCTGACTGACTCCCACAAAATCTATGGAAGGGCAAGTGTAAGGCAAGTAGATTTGGGCAAGGGTGATGAAACGTGGGCCAAATACCAAGTGACGTACCATGGTGAAAAGGAATCCCCAGGAGGAGATCAATAGCACCAGAGGGCATGTATCCCACTGTACGATAAATCACAACCTAACCTTTACAGGTGACACGGGCTTCATCACTCAGGCAAATCAAAACCGCAGATGGGACCAGGCGGCAAAACAAGGTACAGACGGAGTCAGGAGGGTGAAACCCAATCCAAGGGGGGGATGATGGAGTTAACAGTACCAACTAGATAGAATGGACTCTAATAATCATAGTAGGGAAGTGAGGGACACTATAAAACTAGGATAGGGAGGCAGGGAGAACCAGAGAGGGAGTCAAATGAGGGTCAGACAGGAGAGGATAATCACAAGCTCACCCCATGATAACCCTAACCCAAACCACGGATAGCTCCCCCCGGCAGACCCCACTGAAACACCCCAAACAACAAGGACAGACGAAAGAGCCTAATGGCCTAAACCTTGCATAAACTCAAACCTAGGGTGGATCCTGGACTGACTCCCACAAATCTATGGAAGGGCAAGTGTAAGGCAAGTAGATTTGGGCAAGGGTGATGAAACCGTGGGCCAAATACCAAGTGACAGTACATGGTGAAAAGGAATCCCCAGGAGGAGATCAATAAGCACCAGAGGGCATGTTTCCCACTGTCCGATAAATCCACAACCTAACCTTTACAGTGACACGGGCTTCATCACTCAGGCAAATCAAAACCGCAGAGGGACCAGGCGGCAAAACAAGGTACAGACGGAGTCAGGAGGTTGAAACCCAATCCAAGGGGGGGATGATGGAGTTAACAGTACCAACCTAGATAGAATGGACTCTATAATCATAGTAGGGAAGTGAGGGACACTATAAAACTAGGATAGGGAGGCAGGGAGAACCAGAGAGGGAGTCAAATGAGGGTCAGACAGGAGAGGATAATCACAGCTCACCCCATGATAACCCTAACCCAAACCACGGATAGCTCCCCCGGCAGACCCCACTGAAACACCCCAAACAACAAGGACAGACGAAAGAGCCTAATGCCTACCTGCATAAACTCAAACCTAGGGTGGATCCTGACTGACTCCACAATCTATGGAAGGGCAAGTGTAAGGCAAGTAGATTTGGGCAAGGGTGATGAAACCGTGGGCCAAATACCAAGTGAGCAGTACATGGTGAAAAGGAATCCCCAGGAGGAGATCATAAGCACCAGAGGGCATGTTTCCCACTGTCCGATAAATCACAACCTAACCTTTACAGTGACACGGGCTTCATCACTCAGGCAAATCAAAACCGCAGAGGGACCAGGCGGCAAACAAGGTACAGACGGAGTCAGGAGGGGTGAAACCCAATCCAAGGGGGGGATGATGGAGTTAACAGTACCAACCTAGATGATGGACCTCTAATAATCATAGTAGGGAAGTGAGGGACACTATAAAACTAGGATAGGGAGGCAGGGAGAACCAGAGAGGGAGTCAAATGAGGGTCAGACAGGAGAGGATAATCACAGCTCACCCCATGATAACCCTAACCCAAACCACGGATAGCTCCCCCGGCAGACCCACTGAAACACCCCAAACAACAAGGACAGACGCAAGAGCCTAATGGCCTAAACCTTGCATAAACTCAAACCTAGGGTGGATCCTGACTGACTCCCACAAATCTATGGAAGGGCAAGTGTAAGGCAAGTAGATTTGGGCAAGGGTGATGAAACCGTGGGCCAAATACCAAGTGACAGTACATGGTGAAAAGGAATCCCCAGGAGGAGATCAATAAGCACCAGAGGGCATGTTTCCCACTGTCCGATAAATCACAACCTAACCTTACAGTGACACGGGCTTCATCACTCAGGCAAATCAAAACCGCAGAGGGACCAGGCGGCAAAACAAGGTACAGACGGAGTCAGGAGGGTGAAACCCAATCCAAGGGGGGGATGATGGAGTTAACAGTACCAACCTAGATAGAATGGACTCTAATAATCATAGTAGGGAAGTGAGGGACACTATAAAACTAGGATAGGGAGGCAGGGAGAACCAGAGAGGGAGTCAAATGAGGGTCAGACAGGAGAGGATAATCACAGCTCACCCCATGATAACCCTAACCCAAACCACGGATAGCTCCCCCGGCAGACCCCACTGAAACACCCCAAACAACAAGGACAGACGAAAGAGCCTAATGGCCTAAACCTTGCATAAACTCAAACCTAGGGTGGATCCTGACTGACTCCCACAAATCTATGGAAGGGCAAGTGTAAGGCAAGTAGATTTGGGCAAGGGTGATGAAACCGTGGGCCAAATACCAAGTGACAGTACATGGTGAAAAGGAATCCCCAGGAGGAGATCAATAAGCACCAGAGGGCATGTTTCCCACTGTCCGATAAATCCACAACCTAACCTTTACAGTGACACGGGCTTCATCACTCAGGCAAATCAAAACCGCAGAGGGACCAGGCGGCCAAACAAGGTACAGACGGAGTCAGGAGGGTGAAACCCCAATCCAAGGGGGGGATGATGGAGTTAACAGTACCAACCTAGATAGAATGGACTCTAATAATCATAGTAGGGAAGTGAGGGACACTATAAAACTAGGATAGGGAGGCAGGGAGAACCAGAGAGGGAGTCAAATGAGGGTCAGACAGGAGAGGATAATCACAGCTCACCCCATGATAACCCTAACCCAAACCACGGATAGCTCCCCCGGCAGACCCCACTGAAACACCCCAAAACAACAAGGACAGACGAAAGAGCCTAATGGCCTAAACCTTGCATAAACTCAAACCTAGGGTGGATCCTGACTGACTCCCACAAATCTATGGAAGGGCAAGTGTAAGGCAAGTAGATTTGGGCAAGGGTGATGAAACCGTGGGCCAAATACCAAGTGACAGTACATGGTGAAAAGGAATCCCCAGGAGGAGATCAATAAGCACAGAGGGCCATGTTTCCCACTGTCCGATAAATCACAACCTAACCTTTACAGTGACACGGGCTTCATCACTCAGGCAATCAAAACCGCAGAGGGACCAGGCGGCAAAACAAGGTACAGACGGAGTCAGGAGGGTGAAACCCATCCAAGGGGGGGATGATGGACGTTAACAGTACCAACCTAGATAGAATGGACTCTAATAATCATAGTAGGGAAGTGAGGGACACTATAAACTAGGATAGGGAGGCAGGGAGAACAGAGAGGGAGTTCAAATGAGGGTCAGACAGGAGAGGATAATCACAGCTTCACCCCATGATAACCCTAACCCAAACCACGGATAGCTCCCCCGGCAGACCCCACTGAAACACCCCAAACAACAAGGACAGACGAAAGAGCCTAATGGCCTAAACCTTGCATAAACTCAAACCTAGGTGGATCCTGACTGACTCCCACCAAATCTATGGAAGGGCAAGTGTAAGGCAAGTAGATTTGGGCAAGGGTGATGAAACCGTGGGCCAAATACCAAGTGACAGTACATGGTGAAAGGAATCCCCAGGAGGAGATCAATAAGCACCAGAGGGCATGTTTCCCACTGTCCGATAAATCACAACCTAACCTTTACAGTGACACGGCTTCATCACTCAGGCAAATCAAAACCGCAGAGGGACCAGGCGGCAAAACAAGGTACAGAAGGAGTCAGGAGGGGTGAAACCCAATCCAAGGGGGGGATGAGTGAGTTAACAGTACCAACCTAGATAGAATGGACTCTAATAATCATAGTTAGGAAGTGAGGACACTATAAAACTAGGATAGGGAGGCAGGGAGAACCAGAGAGGGAGTCAAATGAGGGTCAGACAGGATAGGATAATCACAGCTCACCCCATGATAACCCTAACCCAAACCACGGATAGCTCCCCCGGCAGACCCCACTGAAACACCCCCAAACAACAAGGACAGACGAAAGAGCCTAATGGCCTAACCTTGCATAAACTCAAACCTAGGGTGGCTCCTGAACTGACCTCCCACAATCTATGGAAGGGCAAGTGTAAGGCAAGTAGATTTGGGCAAGGGTGATGAAACCGTGGGCCAAATACCAAGTGACAGTACATGGTGAAAAGGAATCCCCAGGAGGAGATCAATAAGCACCAGAGGGCCTATGTTTCCACTGTCCGAATAAATCACAACCTAACCTTTACAGTGACACGGGCTTCATCACTCAGGCAAATCAAACCGCAGAGGGACAGGCGGCAAAACAGGTACAGACGGATGTCAGGAGGGTGAAACCCAATCCAAGGGGGGGGATGATGGGCGTTAACAGTACCAACCTAGATAGAATGGACTCTAATAATCATAGTAGGGAAGTGAGGGACACTATAAAACTAGGATAGGGAGGCAGGGAGAACCAGAGAGGGAGTCACAATGAGGGTCAGACAGGAGAGGATAATCACAGCTCACCCCATGATAACCCTAACCCAAACCACGGATAGCTCCCCCGGCAGACCCCACTGAAACACCCCAAACAACAAGGACAGACGAAAGAGCCTAATGGCCTAAACCTTGCATAAACTCAAACCTAGGGTGGATCCTGACTGACTCCCACAAATCTATGGAAGGGCCAAGTGTAAGGCAAGTAGATTTGGGCAAGGGTGATGAAACCGTGGGCCAAATACCAAGTGACAGTACATGGTGAAAAGGAATCCCCAGGAGGAGATCAATAAGCACAGAGGGCATGTTTTCCCACTGTCCGATAAATCACAACCTAACCTTTACAGTGACACGGGCTTCATCACTCAGGCAAATCAAAACCGCAGAGGGACCAGGGCGGCAAAACAAGGTACAGACGGAGTCAGGAGGGTGAAACCCACTACCAAGGGGGGGATGATGGAGTTAACAGTACCAACCTAGATAGAATGGACTCTAATAATCATAGTAGGAAGTGAGGGACACTATAAAAACTAGGATAGGGAGGCAGGGAGAACCAGAGAGGGAGTCAAATGAGGGTCAGACAGGAGAGGATAATCACAGCTCACCCCATGATAACCCTAACCCAAACCACGGATAGCTCCCCCGGCAGACCCCACTGAAACACCCCAAACAACAAGGACAGGACGAAAGAGCCTAATGGCCTAAACCTTGCATAAACTCAAACCTAGGGTGGATCCTGACTGACTCCCACAAATCTATGGAAGGGCAAGTGTAAGGCAAGTAGATTTGGGCAAGGGTGATGAAACCGTGGGCCAAATTACCAAGTGACAGTACATGGTGAAAAGGAATCCCCAGGAGGAGATCAATAAGCACCAGAGGGCATGTTTCCCACTGTCCGATAAATCACAACCTAACCTTTACAGTGACACGGGCTTCATCACTCAGGCAAATCAAAACCGCAGAGGGACCAGGCGGCAAAACAAGGTACAGACGGAGTCAGGAGGGTGAACCCAATCCAAGGGGGGGATGATGGAGTTAACAGTACCAACCTAGATAGAATGGACTCTAATAATCATAGTAGGGAAGTGAGGGACACTATAAAACTAGGATAGGGAGGCAGGGAGAACCAGAGAGGGAGTCAAATGAGGGTCAGACAGGAGAGGATAATCACAGCTCACCCCATGATAACCCTAACCCAAACCACGGATAGCTCCCCCGGCAGACCCCACTGAAACACCCCAAACAACAAGGACAGACGAAAGAGCCTAATGGCCTAAACCTTGCATAAACTCAAACCTAGGGTGGATCCTGACTGACTCCCACAAATCTATGGAAGGGCAAGTGTAAGGCAAGTAGATTTGGGCAAGGGTGATGAAACCGTGGGCCAAATACCAAGTGACAGTACATGGTGAAAAGGAATCCCCAGGAGGAGATCAATAAGCACCAGAGGGCATGTTTCCCACTGTCCGATAAATCACAACCTAACCTTTACAGTGACACGGGCTTCATCACTCAGGCAAATCAAAACCGCAGAGGGACCAGGCGGCAAAACAAGGTACAGACGGAGTCAGGAGGGTGAAACCCAATCCAAGGGGGGGATGATGGAGTTAACAGTACCAACCTAGATAGAATGGACTCTAATAATCATAGTAGGGAAGTGAGGGACACTATAAAACTAGGATAGGGAGGCAGGGAGAACCAGAGAGGGAGTCAAATGAGGGTCAGACAGGAGAGATAATCACAGCTCACCCCATGATAACCCTAACCCAAACCACGGATAGCTCCCCCGGCAGACCCCACTGAAACACCCCAAACAACAAGGACAGACGAAAGAGCCTAATGGCCTAAACCTTGCATAAACTCAAACCTAGGGTGGATCCTGACTGACTCCCACAAATCTATGGAAGGGCAAGTGTAAGGCAAGTAGATTTGGGCAAGGGTGATGAAACCGTGGGCCAAATACCAAGTGACAGTACATGGTGAAAAGGAATCCCCAGGAGGAGATCAATAAGCACCAGAGGGCATGTTTCCCACTGTCCGATAAATCACAACCTAACCTTTACAGTGACACGGGCTTCATCACTCAGGCAAATCAAAACCGCAGAGGGACCAGGCGGCAAAACAAGGTACAGACGGAGTCAGGAGGGTGAAACCCAATCCAAGGGGGGGATGATGGAGTTAACAGTACCAACCTAGATAGAATGGACTCTAATAATCATAGTAGGGAAGTGAGGGACACTATAAACTAGGATAGGGAGGCAGGGAGAACCAGAGAGGGAGTCAAATGAGGGTCAGACAGGAGAGGATAATCACAGCTCACCCCATGATAACCCTAACCCCAAACCACGGATAGCTCCCCCGGCAGACCCCACTGAAACACCCCAAACAACAAGGACAGACGAAAGAGCCTAATGGCCTAAACCTTGCATAAACTCAAACCTAGGGTGGATCCTGACTGACTCCCACAAATCTATGGAAGGGCAAGTGTAAGGCAAGTAGATTTGGGCAAGGGTGATGAAACCGTGGGCCAAATACCAAGTGACAGTACATGGTGAAAAGGAATCCCCAGGAGGAGATCAATAAGCACCAGAGGGCATGTTTCCCACTGTCCGATAAATCACAACCTAACCTTTACAGTGACACGGGCTTCATCACTCAGGCAAATCAAAACCGCAGAGGGACCAGGCGGCAAAACAAGGTACAGACGGAGTCAGGAGGGTGAAACCCAATCCAAGGGGGGGATGATGGAGTTAACAGTACCAACCTAGATAGAATGGACTCTAATAATCATAGTAGGGAAGTGAGGGGACACTATAAAACTAGGATAGGGAGGCAGGGAGAACCAGAGAGGGAGTCAAATGAGGGTCAGACAGGAGAGGATAATCACAGCTCACCCCATGATAACCCTAACCCAAACCACGGATAGCTCCCCCGGCAGACCCCACTGAAACACCCCAAACAACAAGGACAGACGAAAGAGCCTAATGGCCTAAACCTTGCATAAACTCAAACCTAGGGTGGATCCTGACTGACTCCCACAAATCTATGGAAGGGCAAGTGTAAGGCAAGTAGATTTGGGCAAGGGTGATGAAACCGTGGGCCAAATACCAAGTGACAGTACATGGTGAAAAGGAATCCCCAGGAGGAGATCAATAAGCACCAGAGGGCATGTTTCCCACTGTCCGATAAATCACAACCTAACCTTTACAGTGACACGGGCTTCATCACTCAGGCAAATCAAACCGCAGAGGGACCAGGCGGCAAAACAAGGTACAGACGGAGTCAGGAGGGTGAAACCCAATCCAAGGGGGGGATGATGGAGTTAACAGTACCAACCTAGATAGAATGGACTCTATAAACATAGTAGGGAAGTGAGGGACACTATAAAACTAGGATAGGGAGGCAGGGAGAACCAGAGAGGGAGTCAAATGAGGGTCAGACAGGAGAGGATAATCACAGCTCACCCCATGATAACCCTAACCCAAACCACGGATAGCTCCCCGGCAGACCCCACTGAAACACCCCAAACAACAAGGACAGACGAAAGAGCCTAATGGCCTAAACCTTGCATAAACTCAAACCTAGGGTGGATCCTGACTGACTCCCACAAATCTATGGAAGGGCAAGTGTAAGGCAAGTAGATTTGGGCAAGGGTGATGAAGCCCGTGGGCCAAATACCAAGTGACAGTACATGGTGAAAAGGAATCCCAGGAGGAGATCAATAAGCACCAGAGGGCATGTTTCCCACTGTCCGATAAATCACAACCTAACCTTTACAGTGACACGGGCTTCATCACTCAGGTAATCAAAACCGCAGAGGGACCAGGCGGCAAAACAAGGTACAGACGGAGTCAGGAGGGTGAAACCCAATCCAAGGGGGGGATGATGGAGTTAACAGTACCAACCTAGATAGAATGGACTCTAATAATCATAGTAGGGAAGTGAGGGACACTATAAAACTAGGATAGGGAGGCAGGGAGAACCAGAGAGGGAGTCAAATGAGGGTCAGACAGGAGAGGATAATCACAGCTCACCCCATGATAACCCTAACCCAAACCACGGATAGCTCCCCCGGCAGACCCCACTGAAACACCCCAACAACAAGGACAGACGAAAGAGCCTAATGGCCTAAACCTTGCATAAACTCAAACCTAGGGTGGATCCTGACTGACTCCCACAAATCTATGGAAGGGCAAGTGTAAGGCAAGTAGATTTGGGCAAGGGTGATGAAACCGTGGGCCAAATACCAAGTGACAGTACATGGTGAAAAAGGAATCCCCAGGAGGAGATCAATAAGCACCAGAGGGCATGTTTCCCACTGTCCGATAAATCACAACCTAACCTTTACAGTGACACGGGCTTCATCACTCAGGCAAATCAAAACCGCAGAGGGACCAGGCGGCAAAACAAGGTACAGACGGAGTCAGGAGGGTGAAACCCAATCCAAGGGGGGGATGATGGAGTTAACAGTACCAACCTAGATAGAATGGACTCTAATAATCATAGTAGGGAAGTGAGGGACACTATAAAACTAGGATAGGGAGGCAGGGAGAACCAGAGAGGGAGTCAAATGAGGGTCAGACAGGAGAGGATAATCACAGCTCACCCCATGATAACCCTAACCCAAACCACGGATAGCTCCCCCGGCAGACCCCACTGAAACACCCCAAACAACAAGGACAGACGAAAGAGCCTAATGGCCTAAACCTTGCATAACTCAAACCTAGGGTGGATCCTGACTGACTCCCACAAATCTATGGAAGGGCAAGTGTAAGGCAAGTAGATTTGGGCAAGGGTGATGAAACCGTGGGCCAAATACCAAGTGACAGTACATGGTGAAAAGGAATCCCCAGGAGGAGATCAATAAGCACCAGAGGGCATGTTTCCCACTGTCCGATAAATCACAACCTAACCTTTACAGTGACACGGGCTTCATCACTCAGGCAAATCAAAACCGCAGAGGGACCAGGCGGCCAAAACAAGGTACAGACGGAGTCAGGAGGGTGAAACCCAATCCAAGGGGGGGATGATGGAGTTAACAGTACCAACCTAGATAGAATGGACTCTAATAATCATAGTAGGGAAGTGAGGGACACTATAAAACTAGGATAGGGAGGCAGGGAGAACCAGAGAGGGAGTCAAATGAGGGTCAGACAGGAGAGGATAATCACAGCTCACCCCATGATAACCCTAACCCAAACCACGGATAGCTCCCCCGGCAGACCCCACTGAAACACCCCAAACAACAAGGACAGACGAAAGAGCCTAATGGCCTAAACCTTGCATAAACTCAAACCTAGGGTGGATCCTGACTGACTCCCACAAATCTATGGAAGGGCAAGTGTAAGGCAAGTAGATTTGGGCAAGGGTGATGAAACCGTGGGCCAAATACCAAGTGACAGTACATGGTGAAAAGGAATCCCCAGGAGGAGATCAATAAGCACCAGAGGGCATGTTTCCCACTGTCCGATAAATCACAACCTAACCTTTACAGTGACACGGGCTTCATCACTCAGGCAAATCAAAACCGCAGAGGGACCAGGCGGCAAAACAAGGTACAGACGGAGTCAGGAGGGTGAAACCCAATCCAAGGGGGGGATGATGGAGTTAACAGTACCAACCTAGATAGAATGGACTCTAATAATCATAGTAGGGAAGTGAGGGACACTATAAAACTAGGATAGGGAGGCAGGGAGAACCAGAGAGGGAGTCAAATGAGGGTCAGACAGGAGAGGATAATCACAGCTCACCCCATGATAACCCTAACCCAAACCACGGATAGCTCCCCCGGCAGACCCCACTGAAACACCCCAAACAACAAGGACAGACGAAAGAGCCTAATGGCCTAAACCTTGCATAAACTCAAACCTAGGGTGGATCCTGACTGACTCCCACAAATCTATGGAAGGGCAAGTGTAAGGCAAGTAGATTTGGGCAAGGGTGATGAAACCGTGGGCCAAATACCAAGTGACAGTACATGGTGAAAAGGAATCCCCAGGAGGAGATCAATAAGCACCAGAGGGCATGTTTCCCACTGTCCGATAAATCACAACCTAACCTTTACAGTGACACGGGCTTCATCACTCAGGCAAATCAAAACCGCAGAGGGACCAGGCGGCAAAACAAGGTACAGACGGAGTCAGGAGGGTGAAACCCAATCCAAGGGGGGGATGATGGAGTTAACAGTACCAACCTAGATAGAATGGACTCTAATAATCATAGTAGGGAAGTGAGGGACACTATAAAACTAGGATAGGGAGGCAGGGAGAACCAGAGAGGGAGTCAAATGAGGGTCAGACAGGAGAGGATAATCACAGCTCACCCCATGATAACCCTAACCCAAACCACGGATAGCTCCCCCGGCAGACCCCACTGAAACACCCCAAACAACAAGGACAGACGAAAGAGCCTAATGGCCTAAACCTTGCATAAACTCAAACCTAGGGTGGATCCTGACTGACTCCCACAAATCTATGGAAGGGCAAGTGTAAGGCAAGTAGATTTGGGCAAGGGTGATGAAACCGTGGGCCAAATACCAAGTGACAGTACATGGTGAAAAGGAATCCCCAGGAGGAGATCAATAAGCACCAGAGGGCATGTTTCCCACTGTCCGATAAATCACAACCTAACCTTTACAGTGACACGGGCTTCATCACTCAGGCAAATCAAAACCGCAGAGGGACCAGGCGGCAAAACAAGGTACAGACGGAGTCAGGAGGGTGAAACCCAATCCAAGGGGGGGATGATGGAGTTAACAGTACCAACCTAGATAGAATGGACTCTAATAATCATAGTAGGGAAGTGAGGGACACTATAAAACTAGGATAGGGAGGCAGGGAGAACCAGAGAGGGAGTCAAATGAGGGTCAGACAGGAGAGGATAATCACAGCTCACCCCATGATAACCCTAACCCAAACCACGGATAGCTCCCCCGGCAGACCCCACTGAAACACCCCAAACAACAAGGACAGACGAAAGAGCCTAATGGCCTAAACCTTGCATAAACTCAAACCTAGGGTGGATCCTGACTGACTCCCACAAATCTATGGAAGGGCAAGTGTAAGGCAAGTAGATTTGGGCAAGGGTGATGAAACCGTGGGCCAAATACCAAGTGACAGTACATGGTGAAAAGGAATCCCCAGGAGGAGATCAATAAGCACCAGAGGGCATGTTTCCCACTGTCCGATAAATCACAACCTAACCTTTACAGTGACACGGGCTTCATCACTCAGGCAAATCAAAACCGCAGAGGGACCAGGCGGCAAAACAAGGTACAGACGGAGTCAGGAGGGTGAAACCCAATCCAAGGGGGGGATGATGGAGTTAACAGTACCAACCTAGATAGAATGGACTCTAATAATCATAGTAGGGAAGTGAGGGACACTATAAAACTAGGATAGGGAGGCAGGGAGAACCAGAGAGGGAGTCAAATGAGGGTCAGACAGGAGAGGATAATCACAGCTCACCCCATGATAACCCTAACCCAAACCACGGATAGCTCCCCCGGCAGACCCCACTGAAACACCCCAAACAACAAGGACAGACGAAAGAGCCTAATGGCCTAAACCTTGCATAAACTCAAACCTAGGGTGGATCCTGACTGACTCCCACAAATCTATGGAAGGGCAAGTGTAAGG